>NW_027521673.1:300000-502879 GCF_052094955.1 Ictidomys tridecemlineatus | reverse complement strand
TCTCCTCCAGCGGAGGAGAGAAAGCAGCTGGAAGAGGAAGAAAAGCGGTTTGTTTTCATTTGCTGCCAGCAGGACAGAAGGTGAGGCTTTCTCTCTCAACATCTTCACCCACGAGTTGGGCAGCGTGCCAGTTTGCTATTTGGCTGAAAAACTCCAATTAAAAATGTATGACTTCGGCCTTCCAGAGAGGAGGGGCGGGAAGTCAACACCAGGCTGTGCAGACCCTGGGGGCAGCAGCAGAAGTCCACTCCCCCGAGCCCAATCCCCTGCTCAAGCGAACCGTCACCTGCCGATGGGATAGAGTGGGCAAGATCCGGGCACACTCAGCCTCACCAGTGCACAAGTGGGCGGTGAGCGCGCACACACACACACACACACACACACACACACACACACACACACACACACCTTGCTAAGTCTGTCTTGCTGTGGTACTCTCCTCCCAGTCTCCCTCCCCAGCGATCTGAGGTGTTGGGGCCATCTCCTCTGGTCTCTTCACACCTTGGTTAACTCTGGGTGCCACTGCACTGGTCTTGCATCTCTCCTTACCCTCAGCACTCAGTGGCAGGTAACTGCTAGTCCACCTGTTGAATGGACAAAAAGGTGAATAAGTGGACGATGGGCCGTTTCCCACTGTCCCTCCTACGGGTGCCTGACATCACCCCTCTTCTCCCTCTGTCCTTCTGGCCTCTCCTGCAAGATTCCCTCTCCACAGGTGCTAGGGATCCGTGTGGAAGTCCCCTGGTGATTTTGCCAGGGGGACATATATGTGAAGAGGATCCTCTTCCTTTATCAAAGCACAACCCCTCTTCAGGTATCTGTCTGATATGGCTCTGCCTCTCCACTCCCTGAGCAGTTCAGATCTGCACCTGAATCCCACTGTACAGCTTTCCTCAGAGAAGAATCTGCATTTCTGTCTCGGGCAGTTTGTGGACCACTTACTAAGAGAAGTCTCTCTCTATTTCTGATGCTGTCAGCATCTGTCTTCAAAATTTCCAAGTTCTGTCCCTGACTGAGGTTCTGGTACATCAAATTTTATTGGTTGGTAACCTTTCAGTTTCAATCTTAGCAATTAGCACCCCTATAGCCCAAGGGTGTCCTTGAATACCCTTGTTGACTGGAGCCTTAGAACTGGTTAACCCTGAGGGCCAATTGTTTTATGCCAGATACCATTGTCCTCGGATCCTTTAGAGTGTTCTTTTGATGGTTTGCTTTAACTGCAGAAGGCTTCAAAAATGTTTGCCATTAGCCGGGGTGGTGGTGCATGCCTGTCATCCCAGCAGCTGGGGAGGCTGAGACAGGAGGCTCACAAATTCAAAGCCAGCCTCAGCAATTTGGTGAAGCCCTTTAGCAAGACTCTGTCTCAAAATAAAAAATAAAAAGGGCTGGGGACTTGGCTCAGTGGTTAAATGCCTATGGGTTCAGTCCCTGGTACTCCCCCCCCCAAAAAAAAAACTTGCACTTATTATTTTATCACTCTATGAGGATCACCCTTCCTAGCATTCTCTTCTGTAATTTCATCTTTCCAGTGATGGCTGATGTGACTAACGAATAGAACAGACAGAAGCCATTGGACAACACTTCTCAGATCAGGTGGCAAGGGCATGGCTCCACCTGGCTGGACCTCTGTCAACATTCTGGTCAGCACATCTTGATGAAGCAGCTTCTAAGTGACCAAAACCTTAGGCCAACTTTCACTCAACCACCAGCGAAGAGCTAAGGATTCTAGTTTGTATTTGTTGAGAAAATGAATCCCATGAATCCCTTTGCAGTGCTCAGAAGATAGCACCTCCCCTGTGAGGCCTCAAAAGAGACCACGGCCTTCGCCAGAAGTTTGACTGCGGCCTCTGAGAGCCCTTGAGCTGGAGCACATGCTACCTTACACTCCATTACTGACTCAGAGAACCAGCAGATCAAAGAGTGGGCGTGGATTTAAGCCACTAATGGTGGCGATTTGTTTCATGGGGATGGGAAACTAGTTGCCTGGAGAAGGAGATCTAAAGTGTAGACCACTTCTTTTTATGCTAAAGGTGAAAAATACATTTTTAAACCAATATTTCTCCTTAGATATAAAAAAAAAAAACAACACAGAGAAACTGTCTTGAGGGCAGGGAGATTTAACCAGAAAGTATATGGTGTGTGATTGTGTGTGTGTGTGTGTGTGTGTGTGTGTGTGTGTGTGTTGTGTGTGTGTGTGTATTTGTTTTTTCCCCAGGTCCAAAGATTTGAGTCTATTATTTAAATCTATTAACAGTATATTCCTTATTTTATGACATGTCCTTAGACCCAATGGCCTGTATATAACATTTTCTTTTAATTTCTAGGATGAAAGCCCCTTAAGAAAGTGGACTTGAAATCAAGATGAATTGTGTTGGTATGCATGATGTCATACACCTATAATTCCAGGTAGGGGATTTGAAATTTTGCTTCTTTAGGAAGACTAATAAAGAACAAGAAATAGAAACAAGTGTCACTAAATGGGATGAATTCAAACTTAAGAGATTCTTCTCAGCAAAAATCAGTGAGGTGGAAAGTGATACCAGACAACGGGAGCAAAGATGGAAATATCTACCTTACTCATAAATAGGCAGAATTAATATTATCAAAATGACAATGGTACCAAAAGCACTATACAGATTTACTGCAATTCTGATCAAAATTCCAGTGTCATTCTTCATAGAAATAGAAAAAGCAACCATGAAACTTATCTGGAAAAATAAGAAACCAAGAATAGCGAAAGCAATCCTTAGCAGGAAGAGTGAAGCAGGTGGCATCACTGTACCAGACCTCAAACTAGACTAAAGAGCAATGGTAACAAAACAGCATGGCATTGGCAAAAAAAAAAAAGACTGGAAGACTAATGTTACAGAATAGAAGACACAGAGACTAACCCACAAAATTATGATTATAATATATTAGACAAAGGTACCAAAAACATGCATTGGAGAAAAGATAGCCTGTTCAACAAACCACTATCTCTCACCATGCACAAAACTCAACTCAAAGTGTATTAAGAACCTAGGAATTAAACCAGAGACTCTGCATCTAATAGAATAAAACACAGGCTCTAATCTTAATCATGTGGGATTAGGCCCCAATTTCTGTAATAAGACACCTATACCACAAGAATTAAAACACATAATCAATAAATGGGATGGAATCAAACTAAATAGTTTATTCTCAGCAAAAGAAACAATCTGAGGTGAAAAGGGAGCCTACATCCTAGAAGAAATTTTTTACCTCTTAAACTTCAGATAGAGCACTGATATGTGAGGAGTACATAATGAAATCTAGGGTACATAAAAAACTCAAAAAACTAAGAAAATCATCATCATCATCATCATCATCATCATCATCATCATCATCATCATCCAATCAAGAAATGGGCCAAGGATCTGAACAGAGAATTCTTAGAAAAGAATATACAATCAATCAACATTTTTATTATATATCTGATTGGTTATGGTGCTCCCTTTACAGGGCCAAGCATAGTTCATGTTCAGTTACTAAGGAAGGGAAACATGAGCAAGAAGGATTCTCAACTCTCCTTTATAACTTATCAATGCAATTTTCTATGTCAAATTTCTAAACATAGTTGGACATTGAAAATATAGGCTTTAGGAAGAGAATATTTTTATTAGAAACACAGTGTAAAAGAAAGACAAAAATAAACATAATTATTTTCACCACATTGAACCATAAGAGAAATGGAACCTGGAATTTAGAAAAGAAAGATTCAAACTTTTATATGTGAGAATGGGGATGACATGGATGCCTAAAGTGAAAAGGTTATTACAAGCTTTGGAAAGAAAATTTATGTGAGTTGCAGATAATGGTTAACCAAATAGAATCTGCACAGTGTTTTCTAGGGTTTTTGTCAGCTGTGCACTACAGAAAATACAGGTATTCATAGCCTCCATGAAGAGCATTATTCATCTATGCCCTACAAAATTATTCCCATCGTAGAGATGAAAAAACATGGGTATCTGGATACTAAATGAAAATTCAGCAGCCCACAGAAAACTACCCAGAGACAGAATCATATGAAATTTCTTCAAAGACCATCAATGTATTGTTAGCTCCTGACACAGGGATGTCAGTCTGGGGAAATATTATTTTCTCTCATTTTGAAGAGAGTGCATTGAGAATACATTTCAGGAGCAACAGACAGACTTTTTTTTTTCTTTCATGTTAAGAAACTATTCATAAACAGAGCTCACAATGCAGATTTCTTAGAAGGGTAAATGCCTGGAGATGAAAAAAAAAAAAAAACACATTAGTTGCCCTGTGTGACTCAGTAAGGAAATAAATCTAAAAGGCTTATTAGAAACTGAAAAGAAAAAAGTAACTATTTCTAAAAATAAATATGTTAATTTGTTGCTATCTCCACAACAAGTCATTAAGTAAACAACAAATTATGTATGAATATTTCTAGGATTGTAATTTTATTCCATATGATTTTATATTAAACCTCAAAATCCAGATAATAGAATTTATGCTTCACTGCCAAACATATTACAGAAAAAATTTTTAAGGAGTGGATATTTAGTAAAATGTCATTTAAAAATTTTATTACCATATGATTTTGAAGAAATTTATTCAATTTCCTGCAGCCATAGTGTAGAGAAATTTCTTATTCATTTTTCCTGTAGTAATAACAAAGATAAGCCCTAGAATCCACTTTAAATAACCTACCCTTACAATCACACAAGAAACCCATAATAAATGATGAGGAAAGAAAAAAGTCAATTTGAAAAAATAATTAAACCTTTTTTTTTTCTTGAAATCAATCCCTAGCCGCATTTTTTGATATATTTTCTCATCTTTTGAGCCAAAAAGATATAAAGAACAGACGTTTGAACTGCGAATTTATACATGAGATATGTTTATTAACTATAAAAATTCAAAATGTTTAGAAATTTAAGAAATACAAAATAAAAACCCATCATGGGAAAAATTAAGTAATATTGATGAACATTTAAAACAAATTAATAATCATTAACTCAAAAGTAGTTTAAATTAGTATCTATTTGTGGAAACTATTTTGCTATTTAAAATACATGACACTACTTATCACAGAGAATTACTGAAATTAGAGCATATGTGATCATGATAACATATAAGTACATGATGCTACTCATCCAAACATTTGAAGCCCGAGGGCATGGCTCAATACAGTATACATCTTGTAAGACATAAATAATAATCTGTACAAAAAATGGTCACTAAGGTCCGTCACATTTCATAATATATCCAGTTTAAAAAAGAGCATAAAACACTGTGCATAAATTTTACATAGGTGCCTTATGCAAGTGGTATTTCATATGTGTACATTTTTAGAAACAAAATATGCAAAATTATGAGAAAATAAAAGTCACAAAAAGCACATAATAGACTGAATTGTACATCTCATGTACAGAGGATAAAACTCATCATTATAAAGGTGATAATTTTCCTTCAAATTAAACAATATATATCACCAAAATTGCTATGTACAAATATGAATATATCATATGAAGTCTACTTTTATGTGTATTCTATAAAGCAATAATAAAAAATGAATAAATAAATATACAATAAAGAAAGTAGGAGAATAGGGAAGGTGAAACTACTGGATACTGAAGGGGAGGAAATTATATTCCATGTTTTATGGTTATGTCAAAATAAACCTGACTATTAAATACAAGAATAATGCAATAATAAAAAAAATCAACATGCTTTACTTTAAATGAAGAAACCAAAGCATAAATTTTTAAAATTCATCTTCAAAGTTATATGTAATTTTAGCCAAAAACCTTTTCAATTATAAGAGCAAAAAAAGAACTGATCATGACCTACTATTATATATATTGTGAAATTATAATAGTACAATAATCATCAAAAAATGAAAATATAAATAAGATCCCTATATGAATATATATGTATGTAAAAACTGTATGCTTTATTGCAATAGCAAAGTCTAGATAAATCAAACCATAACAAAAATAATCTAAATTATAAGGGTCTGGCGAAACGTCAGAGGGAGAGACCACCCAAGAGACTGACTCCATGCAATTGGCAAAAGGGGATATTTATTGGGGATCCATTCCAGAGCGCTGGGACTCTGTGCTCGCTCAAGGAGGGAGAGCAGCCCAGAGCCCCGAGCAAAGGTCAAGCAGAGCTTAAGTACACTTTTTGGAGGGGGCGGTGGGCTTTGCATACATCAGAACAAATCATCATGAGGCGCGGGGAAATTGAACAACAACTCTGAGACATGATTGGCACATTCGGGCGGGGGGGGCGGGGGGGGGGGTGATTGGTCATTCATAAGTGGGTTACACATTCAAACTGATTGGTTCGGGCCCTGTGAGGAACTGCCCTAGGCTAAATGGCCAGTAGGGCGTTGTTTTAACTATCTCAGGAATCTGGGTGTAACAGAGGAACTTAATAATACCTGATCTTTTACATTCAAGCTTTCCAGCTTAGAAACTTTACCCTTTCACAATAGCTTAGATAGGACCTTTCTCAAAATAAATTTAAACCTGTCAGGGCTGTTATCTGGTGAATAGTCCTTGCTTCCCCAATGCTGAGGTATAACACCAGAGAAGTACACCAAGGCAAGTTTACAGTGGAAAGTAAAAGCTTTATTAAAGACAGCAGAAAATACTTTTCCCAGAGGAAAAAGGGCACTCAAGAGGTAGAATCATGGAAGGATTTTTGGTTTTTTTTTTTTTGTTTGGTTGGTTTTTGGGTTTTTTTTAGTTTTTTATAGCTAAAGTCTTCATTCAGCTATCCCGCATTCCTGTCGCATTGCTGTTCTTTGTTCTATTATCTTGCAGTGATGCAATATAGGTGGGAAGACCCAAATTGTTCAGAACAGGTGGGCTGAAGGAGTAATATGGGCAGGAAGGGCTTTTTGATTAGCATCTCTATGTTTGCTGGGAGCTGCTTCATTAAAATTTCTTTGGGATGGGCTCAGGGCCTTGGGGACATTTTCAATTTTCCTTTTCCTGGACTCCATTCTCAATATGATGTTCATTCTCTATTTTACTGAATATTAGACCCAATTTACCTAACTACATTAACTACCTATCTGTAAATCTGGCTTCACTACCAAGGATATGGCTAAGGAGTACAGTATCCCTCAGCTCACCTAACTTTTACAAAATAATAATAATGAAGAAAGTAAAAAATAAAAGAATTTCAAAATGAAAATTAGCTAGCTCAAGCGGAAATTTAGGTACCCAAAATGACAGCTCTTCTCCTGCAGGAAAATGGCCTTTGGAGATTTGATTTTGATAATTATTTCACCTGTCAATCTACAACATTTGAGCTGCAGGAACACACCTGCCACAATGTATTTTATGCAGATGCTGAGGATGCCCTTTGAGCATAAGAAAGGCAGCAAAGAGTCTCTGCCATTGACATGTTTCCCACCTGGTTGACCAGTAGGACTTAGAACATAGTGGCCCAGTGGAGAACTTAAGCCTGCAGAATCCAGAGACTGCCCAGAGGATCATCTGCTAGCTCCTGTTTTCAACACAGCCAGTCTTGTGGTTCCAATAGTCTTCCTCCCCCAGCCTCCCTCGCTAGGCCAATGCACACTCACCATTGCCTGGTTCACAGGAGTAGGGCTACTTGGGATCCTCAGTTCCTGCACAGCCGAACAACCTGTGACTCTGAAGTATGAGACGAGAAATAGCAAAAATGGAGGACTCAGGAGATAAAAAGTGAAAGCCCACCCTCTTCCTCCCTGATGACACTCAGGATTGGACAGATCCCACAAAATGCTCTTGATTGGAAGGGGCTTCAGATCATGAACATTGAATCTGAAAGAAGTGAGCCCTTTTTTGAGTGACAGGGAATATTATCCAATCCAGGCAGAATAAGGGTTGAAATCTCAGGTCGTTGAATGGTGGTTTTTTTATATGTTTGAATATTATTAAGGAGTTAATATAAAATAATTACAATAACTATCAAATTTTATTTAAAATTTTTTGATCTCTGTTCTTTTTAGGTGACAGATTAAACTTTGAACTGGAAAGAAACCCCCTAAAGTAAAAATGCCAAATAAAAACAACACATAAGAGGCTGGAATTTTGGCTAGGAAGTAGAGTGCTCACCTCACTTGTACAAGACCCTGGGTTCAATCCTCAGTACCACATAAAAATAAATAAGTAAAACAAAGGTATTGTATTCAGCTACAGCTAAAAAATACATTTAAAAAACATAAGGTAGAAGGTGAGAAACCAGCCTCTACCTCAGAGCAAAGACTGTCCAAGGAATGGGGCATGACCCTTGTCCTTGGAAAGACCCACAGAGCACTCCCAGGTACATACCCACCCTGCTAAGTTGTTTTCCTACAAATAACAGGAGAGATCTGCTGTGCCTGGTGTCCCTTACTCAGTCAGGATAGGTGGAGACCATAGCAACCCCCTAGCAGGCACCAATCAGCATGTGACTGGGAAAATACCTGGGATGCCAGATGACCCTCCCAGTAGTTTATGGTGGTTGATAACATTTGGGGAAACCATATAATTCACAGATACTACCCTCATGGCCTAAGCCAATCAGTTCAAAGGAATCCCCATCTTGTACAAACCAGTCACCCTTACCCAACTTGTTCCCACCAGTGAATGTGCTAATCATGTTTTAGAGTTGTTTATGATTTTCCCAAGGTGTGTGATGATTTGCTAAGAGATGTTATGATGTATGTGTGGTACCTGCTTTCCCCAAAGAGTGTACAAAACTGCTGCAAACCCTGGAATCAGGGCCTCTAAGCAACAAATTGCTTTGTGTGTGGAGGACTGAACTAGCTCGCAATAAACACTCTTTGCTGCTTACATTGGTCTTTGTCTCTGGTGCTCTTTTGGGGGTCCCGCATTTGAGCATAACAGTCTCTCCTGAAACCCATGGGAAAAGTCAACAGCACTCCAGTTCTCTAGGACTGTAGTTTTATAGCACAAAAAGTTGCAAAAGAGGGGTGTCTTGAAAACTTACATGGATAACAGGATTTTGGAAAGGTAATACAAAGGCAGGTAGTAGGTTAATGGTCGAAATGTTTCAGCATTTAGGAAGTTTAGATCACAAAATCAGAATTTATGATGCACCACTAAAATTTCAGAGTGTTATTTGGTCAGAGAAAGCCATAATTTATGAGTCATCATTAAAATTTAAGGGAGGGTTTTTATCTAATCAGGGAAAAACAGACTTGGGTAAGTTCAAGGCACTGGCAGGCATTTCAAGCAAGTTTACAAATCACAGTAATTTATAATGAAGCAGAAATTAACTTTTCATGCCTTTGTTATGAGATGGTTCCCAATCTTAAAAGAAAATTAGGCTAGATTTTTCACTTGCTACAGCCATAGCTTTTAAAGTATATGTTTCATACTTTAACAAGTATGAGAATTAAGTTATTAATATTAATTACTACTAATTTTTTAAAAGACTGAGTAAAATAGGAACTAAGATATTTGTTATTAAATGCATAAAATTTTGATTAATATATTGATAATATAAACATGGAAAATTTTGACAATGATAAAAAACATTTAACATAAGGGCTTCAATATTATAAGTCTTCATGTTCAGTGGGTCATCTTTCAATGATTTTTTCATTTTTTTAGGTCATTTTGAATTACACTTCTGCAAATGTTTGTTAAGTATACAAATTTAAGATTTTGTATTTTGTAAAGTAGAAAAATGGCAGATTTGAGCTCCTGTCTGGATTTTAAAACTTATAAGCCATGTGGGGCATCTTAGCACTTTTTTTTCATATTTGCACACAGTCCAATTCTAGAGAGGAATGAGTTGGAGATATAGTCTACTGTCCTGAGAAAAGAGAAATTTTCTTAGGATATTTCTAAAGATTTTAACTTTTCTAACTTCAGAATTTTTAGTAATTTGAAAAAAATTATTTTAAGAAATGAATTGTTTGAAAATAATTATTTATCTTTAATGCATTCTTTTTCACTTTCATGGATTTTTTTTAAAAGAACAGAACAGAATTCCAAAAGGGTTCCATGTAAATTTAAAGGTATGTTTTTAAAAATCAAGTTAGAAAGCAGAAGCAAAACATCATCTAGTTTGATGGTTCTGCCTCAAATTAGAGAGTTACCTATTTATTTCTGCTATTATTCACTAGGTACCTGAGGTTGCAGAAATCACAAACAAACAAAGAGAAAAGTCTTTTTAGTTTGTTTCTCACAAACAATTCAAGTTAAAACACACTAGTATCACTGTAGGTTCAGACCAACGTATGTTTCTATATAATAAAAATATGTATACATAAATATATAAATAAATATAAAATAAAATATAATATTAAATAGATTTTTTTCCTGGATAATCATCTTGTACATATTTCTCTTTAGACACAGTTCTAGGAACAAAGTGTCAAAAATAAGACATGGATCCTACATTGCTACACAGAGTAATTAAGGCACATAATGAGAGCTTGGTATAAAACTTGGCATAGAGTCATAAATAACTAGAGAATACCATAGAAAGTTATACCTAAATGCTAAGCAGCAAATTCATAGTCCTTAAGTACATGAAGAGATAAGTTATCATAGCAAATTTTATAACTCAGTTGCTGCTAATATACAGAGATAGAGATATTTATTAAGAGATGGTTTTATGCAGATTTTTGGTTTAAAAAGGGAAAGATCAAATAATGTAGGTGACTTAAACATGAGTGATAATATTTTTCTGCATTCAGTACCTTTTTCGCAGATATATGAATTATAATGAGTTCCAACCAGTAAAATGAAGAAATAGTTTAAAGATTATTCACTATTAGTAAAACTACTTAAAAAGAAAACCAAATCTTACATTCCTGTCCAAATGTTTATTCCGGACAAAAACTGCTTCTTTTGAACCATTTCTGTAGATATGATTTTTTTGTAATAAATATTTTGGTGACTTTTTTTGCATATTACTTAAAATATTTATGCTTCACATTTTCTCATTCATCCTATTTTACTACCTATATTCTGAAAGAAAAAAATTTCTAACTCCTAAACTCCCTTGATATTTGAGATATCTTTTAATTTTTAATCTTATATCATTTCTATGATAAATACTCTGCTTTCAGTAAAGAATCACTATTATTATGCACTTGGCTCATTTACAGGAGTTTTATTGTGTTATTTGGTTTTATTAACAGTGAAGTTAAAAAAGAAAAAGGTTAATGTTGAACCAAAACACAAAGAAAAGACCACCAACTCAAATTTTAAATCAAATTAAATCAAGATTGTATTGTGTACACAAAAGCTGGCCAGGACTGTCTCTTACAAGATACCATGCTAGAAATCATCCCCCTGATCTTCAGGAAAAAGTTTTTACAGCACAAAAAGTTACAAAGGAAGTGGGTGTCTAAGGCACTTACAGCTAACAAGATTTTGACAATCATAATACAAAGGCAGATAGCAGGTTAAGGATCTACATGGCTAACATTTCAAGGTATAAAATAAATTCAGATCCAGACATTATAATTTATGAGCTGCTACTGAGATTTAGAGAGAATTGTTATTTGGTCAGTGGGAGCCAGAATTTATGAGGCACCAGTAAGGTTTTAGACAGGGTTGCTATCTGGTAAAGGATAACCAGGCATAGGTGAATTCAAAACACAGGTAGAAATTCCAAGCAAGTTTAAAACATCAAAATATTGTCATGTAAAAGAGAAATTTTAGTTTTCTTACAAAAAACAGAAATAAACCTTTTACCTCTAAAAGCTCCAAGAGAATATTTTTTTTTTGTATTTTCTCACATATAATGGCTTCTGGCATTCCTTTGTTTGTGACCATAAATGCTTCTCTTCTGTGTTCATGGGGCTTCCAAAACAAAAAAAATATATAGATAAACCCTTCTCATAGGGAAGATGTTTCTAACACAGCAAGTAGAAACCTTTAACCTCACAGGGTCTGACAACCATATTATAGAATATGAAAGACCCTCCAATATGCTTGTTCTTCCAACCATTGTTTGCAGGGATTAACAAAAATCAATTCATTGCACAGAATGAGTGAGGTGGGTCTCTGCTCTGCAGTCCAGAGCAGATGGTAAAAGAGCCCCCAAAGTGAGTTTAGGATAGGGCTTTACATGACATAGCTGACAAAATTCTAAAAACAAAAGAAAACATAAATTCAGAGAGAATCATACCCACATAATTTCATTTGACAGAATCAAATTCATAATAACAGAGGACAGAGGCAAATCTAAAAGGATTTAAGTATATTTTCTTTTTCTAAATTGCTCTTAATGTCTCCCACAAATTACAGAGTTCTGGATCTCCTCAGTTAATATTTTATCATTACCTTCAACCTACAATGCATGAGGCACACTGAATTTACCCTCATATTCATGTACTTATCACTTATTTTTTTCTATTGAAATGCATATGAATATGAATATATTTTTCCCACATTTCCAAGATTCTACCCTGAAAAATTCTGTGACATCACTTCCCTGAAATGCATTTTCATTATTTCATGTCAGTTCATCTAAGTATTCCCTATCATGTGTTGGAAAAAAATGAGACTACTCTAAGGCCCTTCTTGTTTGACTATTTATAAACTATAATTTAAAGGTCAACTTCAGTACCTTCACAGAACTTAAGTCTCATTCACCTTTCTCATTCATAGTTCTTTATTTTTTAAGTAGGTAGCAGTAATTTTATTTTGAAGAAGAGTAAATGACTTAAAGCCATTCAGTGTACTTTAGAGGATCACAAAAACCTATGGTTGTGGTTTTTAAACAACTTTATCACTGAAAGATCTGGATTACACTCCAAGTTGGACACTGATACTATGCTTCCATGGAAAATGGTTTCTTGGTTGTGAATATTGTCCTTTCCCTTTTTCCTATAGTCTTGGAAATGTGTGGATTGTGTGAACTTTTAGAATCATTATTTTTAACACACTTAGCATGGACATATTTGATAATAGGAGACATCCATATTCTGAAAAAAAAAAAAAGAAGACCCTTCACCAAGTCCTAAAGAAGTGATAAAATAATCTCTGGAAAAAAACTAACAATCATCCATTAGATTATTTTTCTAAAAATACTAAGAATAAGTTTAGTAAGTAATACATTACTGTACTAGGAATAGTGATACAAATGCAATTTTTAAACTTCTTTCTGGTTACTACAAAGAGAGCATAAAAAGCTGGGTACATGGGCTGGAGTTGTGTCTCAGTGGTAAACAACTTTGCTAGCATGTGCAAAATACTGAGTTTTATTCTCAGCAAAACATATAAAGAAATTTTTTTGGTTTTACTTTTTAAATACATGAAGCATATTGCATCATAATTCTTATTACAAATATAGAACAATTTTTCATACCTCCATTTGTATATAAAGTATGTTCACATCAATTCCTGTCTTCATATATGTACTTTAGATAATAATGTCTATCACTTTCCACAATCCTTGCTAATCTAATCTTTACACAACACTCCTACACTGGCTACTTCATATAAAATTGCCTCAGGGATTTAATACATTAATCAAATAGATTCTCTGCAGCCTATGCAGTGCTGTTGGAATGACTATTATAAAAATCTAAAATTGTCATGTATGGTGGTATATGCCTGAAATTCTAGAAGCTATTAAAAATGATGCAGGAGAATTGTTAGTTCAAAGACAGCCTCATTAACATAACAAGGCTACAATCAATTTAGTGATAGCCTGTCTCAAAATATAACAAAAAAGAATGTGGATGTGTCTCAGTGGTATGAACCCCTGGATTCAATACTCAGCACCAAACTAAAAAAAAAAAAAAAAAAAAAAACAAGCAAATATCTCATAATTAATAGGGATTCCAGGGCACACAAATATGTAAAAATATTGGTGACAATATAAATTTAATAAATATATTTTTATAAAAGTGTTAAGAATCTTTAAAATCCCCAAATAAAAATGCCACATAATCCACTAGTATTAATTTGGGGTAGCAGTGCAAGGTTGTAGCCGCCTGTACTCCCAGCAGCTTAGGAGGATAAGAGATAAAAAACTAGGTATTTATTCTCAAGGTAAAGACAAGCCTCAAGAACTTGGCAAAGTTATAAGAAACTCAGTAAAACCCACTCTCAAAAATAAATAAATAAATGAAAGTGTTGGAGACTGGGTATGTCGCACACTGGTAAAGTGCCCTGGTGGTAAATCTTCAGTATTTAAATAAAGGAAAAGATATAAATAATAATTCTTGGTAAAAAAAAAAAAACAGTTATACAATTCACTAATAATAACTCTTGGTATATATGTAAAGAAAATGGAATCCTTTTGCTAAATATATTGCCACATATCTATTTTTATTGTATAATCACAGTATCTGATAAAATGAAACAAATGAAGTAACTTTTAGATAGAAAGTATATCAGAAAATACCTTCCAGTTGCAAAGCATCCAATTAGTCTATCCCTTCAGAAGCTACACACTTAAAATTCAAACTGGTCCCTAGAAGTCAAGACTCAGATAGTGGTGTTTTCTAAATACTCCAAATAATTTGGAATCTTTGGGAACCTTGTTTCAGATATTCTAAAACTTAGGACTAAGTTCACATTACAGTTTTTAAAATTTCTTATTTGGGACACATAAACCTCATTTAGGAGAGATTTATTCTTTTCATGTCACCTAATTTTATTCTACTTTCTTCTCATGTTAAAATCTCAGAATGATAAATTAAAATCTTTTAAAAATGCCCTTCAGTTCTTTTAGAAAAACATAAATGATGCATCTACTTGAAATAAAACATAGGAAAATAATAATGGATAATACTGAAAGTGAAGTTTTGATATAAGCCAAAATTTCTTAGTTTGCCAATTGAATCTAGGTGCTTGTCAGATAAATTTTAAAGAAAAAAAAATCTAAAAAATAGAACTCCCACCATGTGGTATGAGGAATGACATCAGAAAAAAAAACTCATTTTGGTGTGCCATCTCAGAAGTTTACTAATGGTTTAGACAGGACACAGAGCAAAATGCATTCAGAATAGCCTTTGGAAAAGGCATCCAGACTACCATATGTGTTCACTTTCATTCTTTGAGTGACCCATCCTTTTTTCTTCAAATTCAATCAGGAATCACCCCTGGGACAAAGGACTTTGTTGAAGGTGTTCTCACAAGTGGTCTTCAAGGTCTTTTACATTTGAAATAGGCCTTAATGGTGCTCATTAATATACCTTCCAGTTAGCCTCCATGTGTGGTTGAGTGAGGCCCATTATCCACATTACAAGGTCATTCTACTGTCTATTTTATTTTATATAGTTATTCTCTGTGAACAGAGAACCCTAGTTTTGGAAATGTGAACAGAGAGCTAGAAAACTAGAGATTTATTCTTAGACCTATGGAGGGCTAAGCTGAAGTTCTGGATTTCAGATTTTTGTTCTGATTTGAGATACTGCTTCCCCTACATTTAAAAATCTCAGGACTCATGAGGAGAATGAATTAAAAGCCAGCATCATCAAATTTGTGAGGCCCTATGAAACTCAAAGGGACCCTGTCTCTAAATAAAAATATAAAAAATGGGTGGGTATGTGAATCAGTGGATGAATGCCTCTGGGTTGAATTTCTGGTACCAAAAAGAAAACAACACACAAAACCACACACAAAAAAATTAAACAAACAAACAAATCCTCATGAGTAACAAGCCCTAAAATCAACAGACTATCTCATGCATGAGTACAACAAATGGATTTGGGGTTCTCTCCTGATAATTATCTCAGTCTTCATTGTGCTATCTGGAGATATGCTGGACTCATAGGACATGGAAGCCTACAAAGGGCTTTAGAAAGAAGCTGAAAACACCATACAATTATGTAACAAAATGCCCAGGTTTTCAACTGCTGATCTAAGCCTTACTAAATTAGTCAGAGGCAGAGGCAGATGAAGGATAAGCTGCCCCTCAGAGACCCTCTGACCACAAGATTCTGGAGAGGACAACAAAGAGTCCCTAGCTATGACTGCCAGTTTCCACCATTGCCACTCCTGTCAGCTTTAAGTTACTTTCCTACCCAGTCTCAAGATAACAAGGCACTCTTACCATTTCCTGGCTTTCAGGATTCTCAGCATTCTCCCTGTGATTTGTTTTTAGATTCTGCATAGCACAGACACCTGGGCTCTGGATCCAGGACAGAGGCCTACAAAAAGATTGAAAAAATGGTGGGCTCCAGATGCCAAGGGAACAGAAGATTGTGGAAGCCCACCCCCTCATCACCAGCTGCGTGAGGATTGGACAGTTCTCAGCTAAGAGACTGATTGGTCAAGGCTTTAGGCACTGTCTCCAGCCTGAGCCAATTGGGTGTAGAATACATCTGAATGACAGGCTGCTCCATTGTCATTGTTAAAAGACTACAGATCAGGGCTGAGATTATAGCTTAGTCAGTACAGTGCTTGTTTTGCTTATATAAGGCATGGATTCAATCCCCTGCACTACATGCATACACTCCCACAAAAAAAAATAAATTAAGTAAAGAACTTTGGGGACTAGGGTTATGGATCAGTGGTAGAGTGCTTCCCAAGCATGTGTGAGGTACTGGGTTGAACACCCAGCACCACATTAAAAAAGCCAACCAACAAACAAACTACTACTAATGGTATTGTGTTCATCTACAATAAAAAATATTCAAGAAAAAACAAATACTGTGTATTCTACTTGTGCACACTCACTACACAAGTTGAATAAACATAAACACTTTTTATATATAATTTATACATATATGTATTCAGACAGTGTATAAAATTCTCCCATGATGATTTTTCAAGTAACTTATATTACAGGTATGCTTCAAAACCCTGAAATCCTCCCCACTTCACTTACTATAATTATTATTAGTAGTATTGGTGGTATTATTATTATTATTATTTGAGGGTCTGTGAATGTGGTTATTTTAAGGCAAATTTTTCTTCCAATACTAGGATCTATCCCAGAGGGAAGTGCATTGACATTTAAAACTGTTTATAAGGTTAAAGCAATTTGTGAATAAATATGTCTATATTTTTATTTATGAAAATGATATCACAATTTCTTTATTTTTTTTTAACTTTTCTGTTCTTTGTCTCATTAAAAAACAGTTTGAGCTTTAAAGTCATTAGCAATGTCCCCATATCCCTTTCTCCCAAAAAATTGACTCACATGTATAATTCAGATTATTAAGACTCATAAATTTTGGATCCTTTATTTTAACTAGTGAAGTCTATAGATTTTCTTTTTATTTTCACCCTTAAATGAAGCCCAATTTTTATAGCTTTCTTGTTGTGTAACTGACCTCTAATATTCTGCATATTTTACCCCAAAATCTGATCACTTTGGACTATTGATGTCTTGATGGAGGGGATCTCAAAGTGGTCATGCACAAGGCATGAAATGGATATAGTAAGATGTAAGACTGGAGATTGCTGAGTATGTAGACTTTGCATTACAAAATAAATATTGGTGGACTATATGGGAGTATAGAGAAAAATAGCAATGAAAAAAATAGAAAAACTTGAACAGTAGAGGGGTTCATATGCTACAAGTCTACAATGATGGTATGAATGTAGAGGGCTAATGTTCTTGGAAGCAGCAATAAAATTTGGGGGGAAAGAAAAAGGTAATTTTTGCACAGTTCCCAAGTAAAAGAGCCAGGTTAATGGGTTCTGTGTTCAACTCTTCTCACCTAGGAGTGGAATTTATAGTTCATATGGTATGTTTCAGTAAGTAGTAAAACACCATATCCATGTACCTTTACACTTTGTCATGCCTACAAGCTGACTTTGACAATTTCAGTCACATTACATCTTGCACTTGTTATTAATTAATTAATTAATTAATTAATTCCATTATTTATTTGTTTGTTTATTAATTCACTTTAGTTTTCATGGTTTTTACATTACTGGTGATTATATAATTGCATAAATATTCTGAATGTTAACTTTTTCTTAAATATTGTTTTATGTGTTTATTCATACCTTTACTTTTCATTTAAATGTTTTTTCCTTGGCCAAGCCTGATTTATATTAGACCTTAATCTTTGTTTTTGAAGACTAGATAAAATCACATTATTCCAAATAACTCAAGGCTCTATCATCTTGGCAGAACCCTAATCACCCACTAAAGTTGGTCAACTAAAAGCTGAGTCAAACCTCCTTTTTTTTTCTTATAAAAAGCTTAATAAGGAATTCCTCTCTAACTTTTATATGTTGGAGAACAGACTAACTTTCCAAAGCAGCAGTTAATAATTTAGATGTGTTTTCCAACTAGCTCACTATTACTTTTAAATTATTTACATCATTGACACTAAGAGTGTCACTGATTACTTTTTTTATTTGTGCAAGATCTCGATCTCTCTCTCTCTCTCTCTTTCATATTACAAATTGAAACCAGATATGCTGTTTTTGCTAAGAAACACTCTCAGCCTTTAATAAAATATTCTATAAACAAAAAGGGTTTTACTGATATTCTTACAGCCTCACTAAGTTGCTGAGGCTGACTGACTTTAATGTTTTAGAATATAATGTTATACAAATAAGCATTTATATATATACCATTGTGTGTGTGTTTGTATCATTGCATACTCACCAGGAGTATATACACAATAACAGTAAAGCAAAAGTGAATGAAAAGAAATTAAATGAATAAATGAATAAATAAATAAATAAATACATACATACATAAAAAAGTACAAAGATTTTATGTGACTGGAATTGTCAAATGTTGACTGCAGCCACACAAATTTGTAAAGCTACTTGAAAATTGTTTTATACTACCTACTTAAATATACTCTGAATTATCAATTCCACTCCAAGATGGGAAGAAATAAACACATAATCCATTCATCTGACTCTTTCTTTTGGGGACTGTGACAGAGTTACCTTCTTCTTTTGCTTCTACCTTATATCTGCCTTCAAAGAAACTACCCCTTACCCTCATTCGACTACTGATCCACCACTAGACGTTTTAAATCTGAACTCTTGAGCTGGTCATTCTTTCCCTCTTTCCTTCACAGCACTTTTTTCTCTACCTTTAGCTATTCCACCAATACTTTTTCATGAATACTCACTACTACATACTCAGCATCCACAAATCTCACATCCTGACCCATCCCAATCCTGCCTTTTCCATGGATCACTTTGAGATCCCCTCCACTCAGATATCAATAGTCCAGAGGAAGGTCAGGTTAGGGTGTTATATATACAGGTTTTTAGAAGTCATTTACATAACAATAAGCCTATAAAAAGTGGGATGTATTTTATCTGAGATTAAAAATAAAATTTACAGACTGCAGTGTTTAACTGAAGTGTCTAAAATTCACTAATCTCAATAATTTGAAAAAAGAAATTATGTAAAAAGGAGTGTAAAAAAAAGAACATAATACATAAAGTAACAAATTTGAAGACACACCAAGTACATATATCCAAAGAGTGTCACATATTGGTGCTTTCAAAAGACAAATTAATTTGAAATATATGTGGTTAATGTGAGATGTAGTAATCAGTTATCAATTATATATAATGGTAGTATATATGTATATGTATAAAGTGCATCTCATATAATTATGAGTATATGTTGCAAGAAATGAACTCTACAGTAATTTTTTAAATTTTACTGAAACACTATACATACCTAAATCTGGGTTTATGTATTACCAAATATTCAGGATACATTTTATACTTTATAAAGTTTATCACTGACCAATAGACTTTTTTTTTCAATTTTTCAAAGGAGTAGTATTTATTTTCAATTAGAACATAAAGCCATCATTTATTTTTCAATTTTAATTACTTTTTAATTATATATGACAGTAGAATTCATTACAATTCTTATTACACATATAGAGCACAATTTTTAATTTATCTGGTTTTATACAAAGTATATTTACACCAATTCACTTTTTTATACATGCAATTTATATAATAATATACATCATATTCCACCATCATTTATTTTTTTAATAAAGTTTTTTTGAGAGAGAGATAATCTTTTTTTTTTGTAGATGGACACAACACAATGCCTTTATTTTTATGTGGTGCTGAGAATTGAACCCAAGTCTACCCATGCTAAGTGAGCACTCTACCACTAAGCCACAATCCCAGCCCTCCACCATAATTTCTAACCCCATGAACCCTCCCCTCCCAATCCCCAACAGGTCATTTTATTTTAAGAGAGAGAGGGGAGAGAGAGAGAGAGAGAGAGAGAGAGAGAGAGAGAATTTTTAATATTTATTTTTTAGTTCTCGGCGGACACAACACCTTTGTTGGTATGTGGTGCTGAGGATCGAACCCGGCCGGCCCGCATGCCAGACAAGCGCGCTACCGCCTGAGCCACATTCCCAGCCCCCCAACAGGTCATTTTAATACACACTGAAGTATGCTATGAAGTTATAGAAAAGAGTATATACTTTATAATAATATGAACAGATAAACTTTTTAAAATAATACATAGCTAAATAATAATAATAATAATAATAAACAACTTTCCATTTAGAAAATAATAAAGTATACACCTGGTACTACTGACATCTTTTCCAGAGAAAAAAAAATGACATCTTCTCCAAAGAAAAGTGGTTATTTGTGGGTAAAAAATGATATTCTATGCTTTCTTAATATCAAGAATAAATTATTTTCAGAAGTAATATATATTTTAATATAAAAATAAAATAGAACAAAGTTCCATGGCACACACCTCTAATCCCATTGGTTTGGGATGAAAACTGTTTATGTATATATGAAGTACTCCTCACCAAGCAGCATAGACCTATAGAAATTATAGTATGTGTGTACTGTGACAGTTTACAGTTACATGATAGCATAAGGCTAGAGCTATACTTGTCAACACAGGGGAAATCTGGGGCCTCAGAGGAAAGAGGAGGTACATTGAAAAAATAAAATAATGAAGTTTGAGAAAAATTGGTTTCTAGAGCCCCAAAAGATTTTTGATTTAATTAGAGTACAAAATACCACATAAAAGTATTATACTGAAGTTATATCTGTTAAATACATTACATGTAACTGCTTTCAAGAAAAATATGTAGAATTTATCACAAACTAAATAAAAATTTACAAAAATACATAAAATACCATGTGTGTAAGTAAAACTAATCATTAAAAAGATAATTATTTTAACTCAATTCAATATATAATATTTTCCCATCGAAATTTTAGCATTTTTTTTAAATACAAGAAGAGAGCTGGATGTGGTGGTGCACAATTGTAATCCCAGCATGGTGGGAGGCTGAGACAGGTGTATTGTGAGCTCAAAGCCAGCATCAGTAAAAGTGAGGTCCTAAGCAACTCAGTGAGACACCATCTCTAAATGTCATACAAAAAAGTCTGGGGATGTGGCTCAATGGCTAAGTTAACCTGAGTTTAATTCCCAGTACCAAATAAAAGAAAGGAAAAGAAGGGACCAAATAATTTCCATCTTGGAAATAAAATATGTAAAATACTTCAAAACCTTTAATTAAAAAAATACAAATATTATAGTTATTTTTATGTGACACGTTTAATTATATTGCAATAATAAGGAAGAATAAATCATAACATGAATCAAATCTGAAACCATATGAATATCAATAATATTGTTAAGAGCAATAGAAAGGCATATGGAAAACCAACCATATGAAAAATAACATTAGATTGAATGAACGAATCTATCCAACCTAAAGTTAGAATTGGGACCTAGTGGCAAAGTTCACGGTAAGAGTGTGTGTGCAGAATGTGCAAGATAGTAATTTCTAACCTTAGCAACACTGTAAAAGGCAAATGTTAAGAGGGAATAATGTTGAAAATAAAGCAGAATATTAAAATGAGACACTCTCTCTCCATCTATAGATACATTTAAGAAAAAACTACTTGGAGTGTCTCTTTGACAAAATTATAATGAGTAGAGAGAGATTTAGATACACTGGATATTAGTCCTGTCTTGAGCAATGTACCACATTTGAGACAAAATCCCCAATTACCATCATCACCTTTAGTAAACAGAAATATGAGAGAGGGGCTGAGGATGTAGCTCAGTTTTTAGAGTGCTTGCCTTGTATGCAAAAGGCCCTAGATTCAATCTCTAGCACTACAAAAAAAAGAAAGAAAGAAAGAAAGAAAGAAAGAAAGAGAGAAAGAAAAAAAAGGAATATGGGAGAAGTGATACAAAAAGAATTGTGGTGATATCTAGGAGCCATAAAAACCTTTTCAAGTGTTTCATCAGCTGTGATCAAGACACAGAAATACCCAAATATCAAAGCTGTCAATTTATCTAAAAAAAAAACAACAACATCTGCAAGCATATTTTCCCAACTGCTGTTGCTGACAGATGAAGTTCACTGTAGCTTGTATTTTAGGGGAAATAGGGAGGAATCCAGTAATCTACTCTTAGCTTGAGTGAGTTTCTAGCACTTCCTGAATCCTTCCCCAACCCTGACACACAAGTAATAATGCCTGAAGTACCAATTTGATCCTAGAAAAAGTTGTGTGTTTGTGTGTGTGTGTGTGTGTGTGTGTGTGTGTGTGTGTGTGTACTGAATGTCTCAACTTTAACATATTTTGTTTACGTTACTATGTCCTGAAGATCTACACTCTGGAACAAAAGTTGACTGAGCTTATGTAAATCTCTATAGATTTCAAACAAATGAATTTACATCCTTTCCAAGCACTTTTATGAACTATGATACCAAACAGTAATTCAGAAAGGAATTTAAAAACCAATGATCCCTGTTTATTCCAACAAATCTTTACAAAATAGTCCTACATTGGCTACTTCATATAAACTTTCCGCAGGGATACATTGCATCAGTAAAAGAGATTTTCTGTAGCCTGAGCAGTGTTGTTGAAAATGTTATTATAATAATCTGAAATAGCTAGGTGTGGTGGCAAATATAATAGTGGCTGGAGAGGCGAGTAAGGAGAATTGTAATTTGAAAGACAGCCTTAACAACATAGCAAGAATATAAGCAACTTAGTGAGATATTAGCGGTATATCACCTGTCTCAAAAAAAAAAAAAAAAAACAAGGACTAGGGACATAACTCAGTGGTTAGCACCCCCGGAGTTTAATTCCTAGCATCAAACCACACCAAACCAAACAAATATTTGAAAGATAGTAGGGGCTTCAGAGTATATGTGTATAGATAGATAGATAGATAAAATTTTGGTTAAAATATAAAGTTAATAAAGATACTTTTGAAAAAACTATCATGGTCTTTAAAAGCTCAAAATACAAATGACATATAATCCACTAATAGTAATAATTTGAAGCAAAGTATTATTGTGAATGTCTGTACTCCCAGTGGCTTTGGAGGATGAAACAGGAGGAAATTAAGTACAAGACCAGCCTCAGAAACTTGGCAATTGTTTAAGTGACTCAATGATACACTGTCTCATTAAAAAAAGGGGTATAACACAGTGGCAAAATGCCTAAATAAATAGAAATAAATAACAATTCTTGGTTAAAAATGTCCTATAACCCAGTTATTATTAATCTGGATATATATCTAAAGAAATTGGAAATTTTTGTTAAAAAATTACTTTATTTCCATTTTTATTGTAGGTTTATTCACAGAATCTAATAAAAGGAATCAAATGAAGTGCATTTTAGATACGAGGTATTGATGAAAAGTTTCCTTTTATCTACTTGCCTTAAAGGCTTCATACTTATAATTCAAACTGTTCCCTAAAAGGCAAGACTCAGATACTGATTTTTTCTGAATACTCCAAGAGACTTTGGTACCTCTGGGAAAATTGTATAAGACTTTTCTAAAACTAAGGACTAGGTAAATATTGGGTTTGGAATATGGACAACACAGAGTAAATTCCTCAAGGGGGAATCTTAACTCAGACACTGTGATAAGGTGCCTGAGTCTGGGGAAGAAAGAGGAAGTAAAATTAGAGTTTGAGATAAAACTAGGCTCTCAGCTTCACTGATTTCTAGGTTATTGATTTAATACAAATAGATATTGGAAAAGGGTTAAGGCTACTACTTAAAATTTATCTAAAACAGGTATTTAAAAAGTACCAGGAAAGAGCTGAAGGTATGCCTCAGTGGGACAGTGCTCCCCTAGCACATATGAGGCCTTTAGTTTAATTCTCAGCACCACAGGTAAATAAAAAAATTCAGACGGGCAAACTGCTCAAAGCCATCCATAACAGGGAGCATTGGGGAATGCAGTCTTTTTAAGATAATGTATTGTTTTATATAGTATGTCATTTAAAAGGTCCATCACTAAAATAATATATAAAATATTACCCTAAAAAGTTTACATATTCAAATTAATGCTTTTCTTTTTTTAAAAGCCCTCCTTATTAGGAGAACACTCAGGTGCATGCTGTATACATTGAATGACGCACATGTGTCTGGCACCAGGCTGCATCCTGGTGCGGCGATCATGGCCATCAGAACAGTGTGGTTCTGTTGTCCACTGGGCTTTCAGCCTAGAATTAAAGAGGAGCCCAAGTTTATGGCCATGGGTATGAATGACCTGTAATGCTGATAACATCTTATAAGAGGCCTTCCTAATCTTTATGGGTCACATGCTCCTTGGAGAGTCAGATGAAAGCTATGAACTTTTGCATTTGCCTAGAGGTAAAAAGTATTTACTTTCTACAGTGTCCCAACAATATATACAAACCCCCAATGATGGTATACCCCCAATAAAATATACAATCTCTTAACAATGCATACAGCACACCAAACATTACATACAACCTTCCAATGATGTATACTACTCCTAACAATGTATATAACCCCACTTCAACATTTATAGTCCCCCCATAATGAATGGAACCCCTAACAATATATACACCCCCCCTCAATATAGACCTCATAAGATGACCCCAGGGGCCACTATGGAGAGGAACTGGGGCATCTCCCCTCCCCACTTCAGCTCTGGATGGGTCTATTCTCACCTGGTTTATATACTGGGATTCCACCTACCATCTACTTTGAAGAAAGCTTTCCTCTTTTTAAAAAGTCTCCAACCCCCTTATCATGTACACAAATGAGAATCCTAAGGCTCACTCAGGCTTTCTCAGGTGACCCATCCAGAAGCTTGTGGTAGGATGGCCAGGAAGCAGCCATTTACCCAGAGATCTCTGACCCATGTCCCCAGGGGTCTTGGGTGAGAACCCAGTGGGGGGTGGGGATTGAGTGTTCAGCACATGGGCGAAGGAGAGTCAGGTTAAGATGGAGGCAGAGGGCTCAGCGGTCACACTGGGGACAATGGAAGCCTCCTCTATAGATAAGGAAGTTAATGTACATGAAGTGTTTTCACCTCTTGGGAATGAAGGAGCTGAGGGCTCAGAGTCCAGTGACCATGGCAAGTCTGTGCACACTGCTAGGTCAAAGTCCAGGTCACTAAAACCTTGTTTCCCTACCTCCAGGAGTTTCTCTCCTGTTTTCCCACTGCAATTTCACCCTCAGTTGGGGTGAATTTCACTCCCACCCGCTTCCTGTCTCCTGTCATTCACCAGGGCCCAGAAGGGCTCAAAGCCAGAGGACAAAAGAGGAGAGCAGGACCTCACAGACGGGAGACTTGGGGGCAGATCCATGACTCCTCTCTGGGCTACCGGAAGTCTCCACCTTCAGGAGGGGTTAGGAGGGCATTCTGTCTCTGGGGCGAGAACTCAGAGACTTGGGATATGGTCCTTGCCGTGTGGATGTCGCAACTGGCTGTTGTGATGCCCAGTGCAGGGAATGAGGAAGAGGCTGCGGGTGTCTGTGCAGGTGAGCAGGCGTGAGTGTGCAGCAGGGGTGGGGTCCTACTTTTCAGCCCATAGAAATGGAATCACCTAGCCAGGCAATTTGAGGACAGAAGGAAGGAGAATAACATGAAAAGTGTTTCCCTGTCTTGGGGGAATTTAGCAGCAGGCTGAGTTGATATATGTTGGGAATTCAGGGGACACAGAGAAGCCTGGAGGCTGCAGTGGAGCTCGAGTTTGAATGGGTGGGCCTGGAACCGAGTCCTGAGGGATGAGTATGCAGGACTGGGGACTGAGGTACACAGACAGGGCTGGTGCTCCAGGCAGGACCCAGGAATCTGCAAAGCTTTGATGGTCACCAGTAAGCACAGTAGGCTGGCTGGGGTGAAGGGCTTCCTTTGTAAAGTACAGGAACATTTGGATAGAAGGGGATATTAAAGTCAGGGTAAATTTAAGGGAATCTAGATCTGACTAGAGACACTGGGTAACTTTCCAGGGATCTGAAGAGAAGCCCTTAGGAATTTTTTATTTAGTAACATGAGGTAATAAGGCCTGGGCTTAAGAAAGGAAGGAAGGAATGAGAGAGATGAAGAAAGAATCTGTGGGACTTAGTGATGGGAAAGATATGTGCAGAGAAGAGCAAAGGCAGAGAGGTAGGGGAGAGACAATCATAGTTTCCAACCCAGCCTGTGGGAAAACAAGCACTGCAGAGGGAAAGGCAGATTGCAGGAAGAGGACATGCTTTGGGGAGAGAGAAAGAAAGGTCTCATTTCCAAGCTGCAGCATTTAAAATAAGCTTCTCAAGTGAGGCCATGGAGGGACTGGGCGAGGTGGAACCTGGGAGTCATCAGCACCCAGCAGCTCTAAGGTGAGGCCCCTGGAAAGGGACTTAGGTGTGAATCGAGATCATGGAAGAAAGAAAATTCAGAACTGGGAGATTACCTACACCGCTTGATGTTCCCACAAGCCTATAGTTTTGTAAGTCATCAAAGAACCAATTTCAGCTCTGAGAAAGTAGAAGCTTCCAGTTGATGCACAGAAACCATCCAGACCCCACATTCAATGCAAACCACACAATGTATTCACTTTAAGGACCTGAGCCACTGCAAAGTACCTTATCCAGCAAGTACAAGCTCCAATCCACTCTCCAATCCACTTCACACCACTTCCTGAATCTGACCAAGGCCCTTCCACCCAAGGCAACAGCTCCAACAGCTCTCCACGGCTGCTTTCCCAATAAAATCCCATGGTGCCCCACACTCCTCCGTCTCCAGATCCAGGCCACCTCACTTCCACCCTTATTTTCTGTTGTCATTTGCCACCCTGGGCTCTGCCCCAAATGAGTCACTGAGACCAGGTCTTTCCACCTCTCTGCTTTTATTTACATTCTTCTTTGACTACACACCCTCCCAAGTTCCCACAGCTGAATCCTACTAGTCCTTTCAGAGCTTTTCCAAATGCCATTCCTCATGAGGCTCTGTCACATTTCTTAACCAGTCTTCCTGTCGTCTAATCTCATAGCACCCTGTGCCCCTGTAATGGATTGCAAATTCACATATTGCCAGTTATTCACCTCCACATGTTGCTTCCCATGCCAGACTGTAAACATGCAAGAACAGACAGACTCCTTCAAATTTGGATGAAAAGATGAAACTCTGAGAGTGCAGGGGAAGGACACTCAAAGAAGGCCTAGAATGAGTTTCCAGGAGGAAAGGACAGTTCAGAGCAGTTCCATTACCTGGCAAAATCATTCAAGACTTGGGCCCACATCATTTTGTCCCCAAATTCTTTCAATTCCCTGAGCCAACTCCCATGAGTTTTTTTGGAACATCCTCACAAAAGTAGTGTATTTCTCTCAAAGACCCCATAAAAGAGTCCTTGAGAGAAATACAATACTTGTGTCTTCATTTTCAAACATGAAAGGGAGGCTTAGAAGAGTAGAGACACTCAAGGTCACACAGCTAGCAGGCAGAAGAAGCCAGTTCCCAGGCTGTGAGCAGGACCCTCTTTCCACTTCCCAAGAAAGCCCCACCTGTGGCTGCAGTGGAATCTGGGGCTCAGGAATGGGAATTGTGGTGAGTCCCTTGCAAAGGTCTCAACTGACAGCTCTGTACATCAGCACCAACCACCTGTGCCACAGCAAGGGGACAGACCGGATGCTGCCAAGAGTGTCTGCACAGGTGCAGCAGAATCAGCTCTCTTGGAACCTGTAAGAAGCAGGTACTTGGGCTGGTGGGTGGTGAGGCCCCCATGGAAAGATTCTAGAGTAACACACTCCTGCAGAACAAAGAGGAGCTTTGGGTGCCGGAGGAAGTGGTCAGGAGAACAAAGCACACTAACTAGAAACCAGGACCAAGTGTGCTACCTAATCAAGGGGCAAGGACTGTAGTCTGGCCTTTCTCACACAGCTGGGACAGGAACCCCTGAAGATCAAAACCACCCTGGGTGCAATTCCCAGAGGGGCTGAGAGGAGCCTCCTTGACCCTGTGGGCACCAGAGGGACTGCCCTAGCTGGGGAAGTCTCAGAGAGTAAGGTGGAAGAGCCTCCGCAAGAGAAAGAGCATGGAAAATGGGGAGCCCTAAGCCTGGGTGGGAGAGCTGGCCCACTGTGGAGGGAGATCTGTCCTGTTGTTAGTGAGTGATCTTCTTGTTGCCAGATTCTAAGGGTCAGGGCTCAGAACATTAAAGGAAGAGACAACTGGAGAGGGGGGGAAATGTTAGTGACCCTAGCCAAGATGCAAAAATGGAACCCTCTTCCTTTCATGGATGTTAGCAAAGCTTATCTAGAAAGTGTTTTTTGCATGAATTATAAGGGCACCCGACAGAGGTGTCAGGCCAGCGCTTACAGGATTCTTCAGTTTGGTCTGCTATGAAGCACAGCATTTCTGAACATAAGTGGGACGAGGTGGTCTGTTTGAATCCAGTAACATTAAGGGTGATGGCCCAATTACAGCTACTGAAAGGGCAATCGCCTTGTCCAATAAACTGAGAACAGCTGGTGCCATCCTGTTGCCATGTCACTTGGATGTAGAAGCTCCATCTGTGGGTTGCGATTGAAGCTTGAGAGAAATTAATGATTTGTAACAAAAGGAGAGGGTTTGCAAGAAATCTTGAGTTTGGTGGGCCCTAGCATGGAAGTATGATTGTACGGGGTTGGTGGGGGATATGGAGTCTCCAAGTGATGTTGAGGCCTTTGGACACTAGTTGAGCAACCTGAGAAGTGAAGGCCAGACCATTGTCTTACTGGATGGAAGTGGGAAGTCCAAACCTGGGAATGATATGCTCAATGAGGATGAAGGTGACAGTGTTAGCAGTTTCCCTGGAGGTAGGGAAGGCTTCTATCCAACTGTAAGAGAGTGGTATCCCCAAGTTACAAGCAGTTAAATCCTGTGTCAAGACCTGACCAAAGAGGTAGGGACTGTCCATTAAGCCTTGGGGTAGGACTTTCCATGTCAGCTGTTGAGACCTATAGGATGTAGGGTCTTCCCATGTGAAGGCAAAGAGGTAATAAGAGTCAGGATGGAGGGGCACTGTAAAGAAGGCAGCTTTAAGATCCAGGAAAGTAAAATGAGTGGTCAAAGGGGGGATATGAGAAAGAAAAGTGTGAGGGTTGGGAAACACCATGTGGATGGGAATAATGGCGTCGTTAATTAGGCGCAGGTCCTGGGCTAAGTGATAGGCTCCTGAGGGTTTGTGTACCAAAAATATGGGAGTGTTGCAGGGGAAGTCTTAGGGACTCAAAGTAAATTTAGTTTGGGGTTTCAGCTGGATTCAGACTGGCTTGTGGTGGGAGGCTATGACCAGCATGGAGATATCCCAGACCTGGGGGGCAATGGCACAATAGGTACTGTCAAGTCATTAGAGAGGGTAACAATTAGAGGCAGAAGGAGATGAGTGGTGGTATTCTTGGGGTGTAGTTGGAGAGTGGTTTCTAGTAATTAGAGAACATTTCTGCCTCAGAGAGGAACTGGACAAGATGGAATGGCCAGAAAAGAGTGAGTGAATGAGTGTCCCTCGAGGGCATGAGTCAGCTTAGCAGTTCAGTTTGGGGAGGAGGGTTTGCCATCAATTCCCATAACCAAGACCAAGGAAGGAAACAGAGGCCCAGAGTGTACAGGCAAGACAGAATAGATAGTCCCCATGTCCACAAGACGGTTATGGACTTACCAGCTACCTGGAGCATTATCCTGGGCTCGGCGAGGGTGATAGGTGTCCTCAGGTCTGGACTTCATCAGTCTTCTGTGAACCCCAATAGTTCAGGAGAAGGGACTGCCTGATTGGTCATACCCCTGTGTAGAGGCAACAAGGAAGGGCCAGCCATGGGGCAGTCATTCTCCCAATGTTCTTATTGCTTACAGGTGGGACATGGCCTGGGAGGAGGCCACGGGTTTTGGCATTGGCGATCCCAGTGACCTTTGCATCCACATTTGAAGCAAGCCTCTGTTGGAGAGGAATGCTGGTTCCCTTATGAAGCTCTTGCTGGAGATGTAGGCCTCAGGGATGCTGCCAAGGCCTGGGTGTTAGGTCAGTGGTGGCAACTTGGTGGTGACAGGAGAAGGGTCTGAAGAGAAACCATGTGGAAGCTCAACCAGACTGGACTTTTAGGGGCTTACAGTAGGAAGGGAAGGGCTTAGGACAGGAAAAAGTGTTTTTAGGATCCCTTGCCCCATTGGAATTGGTCAGGGGAGTTGGCTGAACTCCAGGATTGGCCAGGGGGTCCTGTTGATTGACAGGCATTAGACAGGAGATCTGGCTGATTGACAGTTATTTCTGCCAGCATCTGATTGATCTTCTTTTCCTGCTGCTTTGTTCTAAGTAGCAACTAAGTTACCCATTTTCCTGTCTGATGACAGAAATTGTCCAATTCAGTGAGAGTTTAAAATCAGAACTTCCTTCTGGGGGCCATTGTAACCCATTGTCTAGCTGCAGTAAAAGACCAGGGGGTTCTTCAATGTGCCCTAACTTGGCAAAATTTGAGTATAGACACCCAAAGGACTTTGGGGTAGATCTAAGGAGAGGATTCCATGTTTCCCATGACCTTCAGCACCCTCACGGGTGAGTGGGAGCAGAAGAAGGTGCCCCAAATTCTGTCTGCACTCATCTATGGAACAGATAAGGGCCAGAGGGAAAGTTGAGGCATCCCTGCAGCCTCCTCAGGCCCCAAACAGTGAGCCAATCCGGTGGGGGGGTTGAGGGTGGCTTTCAGGAGGACTGGGACATCTCCACATTCCCAGAGCCTTGAACAGAATGGGCAGGGCCGATGGCATGTGTGTGACTTACAGATAGACCCCTCGGACAGATGGAAAAAGTCTGGAAATTCAGGGGAAAAGAGGAACTTACCCCACTCCTGTTGGCCTGGATGAAGGGAGAGAGAAAGAGCAGCTTAGAATCCTGGCTCGTTTTAAGGGGGAAGGAATGAACTTCAACCCCCTGAGGGAGAAGTCCAATGATCCTTTCCCGGGTTTCAGCACCAGGATGTCAGATCAGGTGAGGCAGACAGCCACCAAAGGAGGCTAAATGAGGCTTTATAGAGATGTTACTCCTGGGCAGAACTCGATCAGACCCACACAGTGGACAGGAGAAGGGTCTGAGGAGAAACCACGTGGAAGCTCGACCAGATTGGACTTTTATGGAGCTTACAGCAGCAAGGGAAGGGATTGGGACAGGAAAAGGTGTTTTTCAGGTACCTTGTCCCTTGGAGTTGGTCAGGGGAGTTGGCAGATTGACAGGCATTAGTCAGGAGATCTGGCTGATTGACAAGCGTTTTGGCCAGCATCTGATTGATGTTCTTTTCCCGCGTGGGCTGCTTTGTTCTAAGTCACCACCAAGTCACCACTACTGATCTAACAAGGGACACATTGACTATAATATTTTATTTACTGAGAGTCATTATTTCTAATGTCATCTAATTTTTTCCTGCTTTCTTCTTATGTGAAAGACTCACAAAGATAAAGAAAAAATATTTTAATACTATACTTCAGATCTTAGAGAAGAAAAAATTTACAAATAATGCATCATTTCAAAATAAAATATGCAAAATATAATTGATCATGATGAAACTGGGAGTTTTGAGATAAAAATAAATTTTTCATTTAACCAATTTTTTCTGGGTTCTTGTCTCACAAATTTTGAAGAATAAAATCTATGGACACTCAGCAAAGGTAAGAGTAAAAACAATAGGATTTATTTTAGCAAGAAAAAATAGAACTCCAATGATGTGGGAGAGGCTGTGATAGCAGAAAAACCCATTTTGTTGTGCCTCCTTCACAGTATATATATGTTTTTTGGCAGAGCATGGGGCAAATTTCTTTAAAATAGATATTTAAAAAGGCATCCTGACTACCAACTGGGTTGAAGTTTTTCCTATCTGTATCCCATCCTCCTTCCAGTGACTTCCATCTGGGTTAACCCCAAGGACAAAGTATTTGGTAAAAGATATTCCCACAAGTGAGCCTCAAGGTTTTTTTGTTTGTTTGTTTGTTTGTTTGTTTTTTACATTTGAAATAGGCTTTAATGGTGCTCATTAACATATCCACTAGCCTCCAGGTGTGGTTGAAAGTCCTACATTATTCAGCTGCCAGTCATTTAACTATCTATTTTATTTTAACCTCAATGAAGGTTAGTAAGAAAGCCTGGCTTTGAGAATGTAAAGTGTGAACCGGAAATCTAGGGATTTAATCTCACATGTATGGTTAGCTAAACATGAGTTTTTTTGGATATCAGATAGCCATTCTGGATTTCAGATACTTCTTACCCTACATTTAGAAAGGTCAGGAGGCATTAGGATGGTGTGTTAAAAGCCAGCCTCAGCAAATTGAGGTTCTAAGAAACTCAGTGAGACCCTGTCTCTACATAAAAATTTAAAAAAGGGTTGAGGATTTGAATCAGTAGATAAACACTCTTGGGAATAATTCCTGGTCTAAAACAAACAAACATATAAACAACAACAACAAACCAAAGAAAAAATTCAGGAGAAGCAAAAACAAGGGTCCCTAAAAACAACAACTTCTTTCATGCAGGAACACAGCAAATGGAGCTGGGTCCTCTCCTGATGATTATCTCAGTCTTCACCACACAATCTGGGGAAAATATTTGCTAGTGGCACACAGATTCCCATTGTTTGTTGATGAAACAAAAGGCCAGTGGTCTCAAATGCTGATCTAAGCTCCACTAGACTAGTCAGAGCAAACTGAATGCTGAACTGCCAAGGAGAGATCCTCTGGCCACCAGACACTGAAAACAATTATGAGGAGTTCCTGGCCACAAATTTTAGTTCCTGGCTTTGCCAGTTTCAGTGACTTTAAACAGTCTCCCTACCCAGTCTCAAAATAAGAACACACATGGGCTCCAACATGGCTCAGGTTTAACTGGCCTGTTCCCAGTTCCTCTACTTAACAATCCTTATATTAGTATGTTTTTTCATAATGTATGTGTTGTACACTCTACATCTATGTTGGGATTTCTCTCTGAAAACATCGCTGAAGTTTTAAAAAATTATCACATCTCCATATGGCTTCTGCCCTCAATGATAAACAGTTTTGTAAAAGATTATTTTCTGAAATATTTTGTGAAAAAGTAAAGAACAACCCACTTGGGAACAGTCCAAAATGTGAGCACATTTTTGATAAATTATTAACATAAAATTCTAATGAAGCTGTGGCAAAGACCCTCCAAAGACTTTAAGAAGAGACAGGAGATTTCCTCCTGCTGACATGTTCTCAAGTCAGAGATGCACACAACTTGGATCCTCCTGAGGCAAAGAAGGCCCACAAGGTCATTGAACTAGCTGTTCTGTCACAGGGAAAATATATATCATAAATTACCAAATAATACATCTAATAAAACTAATAATTACAAAATGCTAACTTGAACATAGTTTGATTAAATTTAATTTTGAGTGAAAATGTTTAATCTTTAATACACCATATTTATCTTAATGCTGATAGATGAGAATTTACAGCCAGAAAGTGATAACTTAATGCTCTCTGATAAAGAATGCAAGTCCAAGGAGAATTCAAGCATCAATTATTTTTAAGCAAACTTGCTGCCGTGTCCCCATGTGAAGGTAACAAAACTCCTGTCATGAAGTTGATACACCCCTGCATCACCTGACCACAATGATCTCATCTGAAATAGACCAGAAGTATGGCATAACCTGGAACCTCAAGAAACCTTAGTAGAGGTGAGGCCACAATGATATCTTCAAGAACATCTGTGAGGACAAGTTCAAGGAATACTGCATTCATGCCATACATTAAGCTTGTCTGAGTGGCAAACCACTCTCCCATGCTAGGTTGTGTGAGCAGCAAACCACTTACCCCTTATGCACAGCCCTAAGCATGAGGCTATGGTTTCAGTCCCTGATCTTGACCCATTGCCCACTCCTTAATTGGTCCCTCCAGGGATAGTTGGCCAGAAATTGCATTGGTGGCTGCCTGTAATCTGCTAAGCTACTGCCTGAGTATATATATATGGTAACTGCACAATAAAATGAGACCCCCTTCCTGCTTGGTCTCCAGAGGTCTTGATTAGAGACTTCACAGTCACAGTCTCTTTTGCACTTTTCCATGGAACCCCTCACTGGACAAGAAAGAGCCCACACAAACATCAGTACATAGCACTTGTCTTTTTTGAAGGTTTGGAAAAAAAACTCTTTGTAATGTGACTTTCCTGACCTCTAATGAATATCAGTATATTTAGCATTTCCATCACCATGTCTTTGATATTTGGATATTTACTCACTTAGTCTTTGTACCAGAGAAGGTTATTCCTCCATTAGAATTGACTGGGTGATCTTTGCTTTACTTTAAGCATTTATTAGGCTTGAGATAATGAAAATAACTTTCTGCATCCTGCCATTCTCTAAGAATGACAGTTCCTTCATACTCTTTAAAATAGCATTCAACTTGTCCATGAGTTCCCTTTTTTTTTCTTTTAATCTATGCAGAAGGTTTTACTTTTCTTCAGGCTGCTTTTCAAATCATATATAAAAGTCAACTGATGGAGTAATTTTGTATAAGGATAAAAATACTCACCAATAAAGTGATGATAAGTAGGCCTAGCTACATCTTCTATGGAGGTTGTAATAACTGACTTGTGGCCTCAGGTTATTGGGAGAAAATAACTTCAGTTTCAACTCACTAAGCTTGTCATATTTTAGCCTAAATTCAATCTCCACAGAGAATTTTAGGTCCTCCAAAGCATCTATTCACCACAAGACTCTGCAAAGTAACCATGGATCCACTAGCTACAACATAAACCAGGGGATCATCCTTAAATTTACCTAGGACCAAATCAAACCAGTAACTGTTCCTCTTCTGCAGGATTCAACACCCTGATCATGAGAGTCATATTCACTAATGAAAAAAAAAATCTTGAACAATTTTCAACTGCGTTGACCATATGCAACTTTGCTCTGATTTTGATCAATGTATTAATTTAATCAATAATGAAGCATTTTAGACTGAATATAATCATAATATACAGTTTTTAAAATATTTCTTTTCTAAATATTTATTTTCTAGTTGTAGGTGGACACAATATTTTTATTTCATTTATATGTGACACTGAGGTTTTAACCCAGTGCTTCACATGTGCTAGATGATCACTCTACCACTTAGGCAAAATCCCAGTCTCTCATAATATACACATTGATGTCTATGTTTTTGTTCAAAATAGTGTTTTGATTCATCCATGTTTTTCTGTGAATAAACAGTTTACTTGCCGCAGCCCGACTGGCTGGGCAAAATAACGGGGGTGGGGGGGTGGGGGGTGGTGAACAACTTGTGTACATTGATACAGCAGGAGTGGGAGGGGTATATATACATTCCACATAGCTTACCTTAATTAACATAAACTAGATACAGCAGTCAACCAATAAGGAATCTCCACACTTAATAGCTCACTGGCACCACCTCACAGACCACTCCCTCTGGCAAAATGACAGGCACCATCCTGGCTTGTTTATAGACCTTAACATTACTTATTTTATTTAATCTATTTATTTATTTTCTTTGCACCAGGGATGAAACCCAGGGCACTTTATCACTGAGTCACATCCCTAGCCCTTTTATCTCTTTAATTTTGGGACAAAGTCTCTCTAATTTTCTTAGGATGTTTCTAAGTGGCTGAGGCTGGATTTAAATTATGATCCTCCTGTCTCAGCCTCCCAAGCTGCTGGGATCACAGGCATCACTTTCATTATGATAATTTGACATTTTATGAATATGTAAAAAAAAGTGCTGAACATTTGGAAACTTTAATTGTAGGGAAATTTTTAAATGGAAACAAACACAGGTAGGATTGACTAGTTCTTTTGTTCTATTGTATATCTACAATAATATATGATATGATTCAAAATTACTAGAAGAAAGTAAATGTGATAAACAATGAGAAATAATAAGTATTTGAGGAGGCAAAATGCTAATTGCACCATTCTTATCAATATATGTGTCAAATTACTATATTGCACTACAATGATATACTTGTGTCAGACTGGAGTGGTAGCTCAGTGGTGGAGCACTTACCTTGTATGTGTGAGGCACTGTGTGCGATCCTCAGCACCACATAAAATAAATAGATATAGCAATTATCTACAACTAAACAAAGAAATTAAAAAAGATATATTTATAAACTAAATTTTAAAGTTATGAATAGTTGCACATATATACGTGGAAACATACTTTTATTTCCACTGAAAGTAGAAATGCTGAGTATTTTATTTTAAATATTTTAAAACAGTTTTTTTGGTTAAAGTTTACACATCCAAATATTATACAATCTAAAAAGTTATTTATTTTAATGTAAATATTGAAAATCATGTAACCATCACAATTCAATCTATTACCTGAGGATATAACCTTAACTTTACTGTATTGATTGTAATTTTTCATCATGATAAAAAATATTTTAGTGAGATCTCTCCTCTTAACAAATATATATGACATATATATGTAAATAACTGCCTGACCAAAACTAAAAATCCAGTAAAGAAGTGTCCAAACTTCCTCAAACCCTGGACCACACATTTTTTAATAATAGCCTTCTTACTAGGTTTTATTTACTATAATTATGATTTTGATAGTAATTATCATGATGATTCTTAATGTGTTACACTTTTTACACAATTTTTTTCATTTCTATGCATTTTGGAGTAAACATTTTCTGATTTTTTTGACCATTTTCAATTGGGTTTTCATTTATTACTTGTTCTTGTGTTAGAACTCTACTTTGGATATTAACTCCTTATTTGAGAATATCTGGTTTGGGAAAATGCTAATATATCTGGTTTGGGAATCTATTCTACCACTCTGCTCCCTTTTCACTCTTGTATTCTTTGCTAAGCATGATCTTTGAGATTTGACAGAGTCTTGCTTCTCTATTTCTGTATTGTGGCTCATGCTTCTGCTATCATGTTTAAAAAAAACAAATATGTATTAAATGTCTGGTCTCCCAGTGGTGCAACTGGTTGTTGGTGAGATCATTGGAAGGGTGAAGGTGTAGGTCCTTAGGTCATTGGGCCTGCCCATTAATTAGATTGTGTAACCCAACTGTGATCTCTATTTTTTTCTGGTTTGAGGTGTGAGCATTTTCTTGCACACATGGTCTCGCCAAAGTGTGCCACAATTCAGGGCCTTCTCCAGAACTGAGCAAGGAAGGCACCATGCTATTCAACACCAAAAACTAAGGTACATCAGTTATGTTTCTTTCTAAATTGGTTTCTTCAGGTATTTTGTGGTAGAATGGGCAACTGACTAATGTATGTCATTTCCCAGAAATCATTGTCAATATTATTGCTATTAAAATATTCAAGTATTGTTGTTTGTACCAGTTTTGGTTTCAGAACTTGCACAGAGTATTTTCCTTAAAGTTACTGAACTTGCATTTTTTATTTATATTTGTACATTAATGATTCAATTACATCAAATCTAGAATTAATGAGTTTGACTATTCTATTTGCATACTTGCATATATCAGGTTTTGATTGAATACACCTCTTTTGATGCCCTCTCTCTCTCTCTCTCTCTCTCATCCCATTATATTTTACAAATAATCTGTCTTTTTCTTCTTCTCATTGCTTTTCCTATAGTTTCCACAAGTGAGTGAATTTGTATGGTACAAATATTTTCATAACTAATTTTATGTGACACAGTAATATCTAATTCCAGCAATTGTTCTGCAAATGAGATGTTTCATTCTTCCTTATCACAAAATATAGGTCCATTGTGTGTATATAACAATTTTTTCCTACATTTATCTTTTGAAATGCAACTATGTTGATTCCATATTTTATTGTGAATAGTACCACAATAAACATGGTTATGAAGGTATCTCATATGTATATCCCAAAGATACATACCAGGAGTATATATCCATATCTATATCTATATCTATATCTATATCTATATCTATATCTATATCTATATCTATATCTATATCTATATCTATATCCATCTATCTATCTATCTATCTATCTATCTATCTATCTATCTATATATATATATATATATATCTCCTAATGAAAGTTTAAAGTGCATTTACATAATTGAAGATCATGTTAAGCCCTCCTACCACACATACATTTTTTTGGGCACCATAGCATCCATTTTACTGCCCCTACCCCACCCCATCCTGTAGCCTAAAAAGTGGTCATGACCCTGGCCTTCTCAGGTAACCCACAGCCCCTCTACTGCCATCTAATGGAGAGCTACCCTTATGTGAATAACCCTGTCCTGAGCTCCCAGGATCCCTGGGTTTATTAAGGCCTTGGGCTCATACCCTGGTGCCTATCTTCCACCACTTTTAGCATTAGAAAGAGGTCTGGCTCACTTCAGGGAAGCTAAAACACACATTGGCACCCACCTGAGCCCAGCCTGGCCCAGAGCACAACCTGCCTTTCCCCATCTCCTTCTGACAGCATGAAGGTGGTACACTCTCTATTGCCCAGGGGACAAGGGCCACTAGTTTTGTGCCACCACCAATGTTTGCCACCCTTAGCACACAGTATGGCCATTCAAAAATTCCTGTTGGCATTCATATCGCTCCTTTTGTGTGAAGACATATGGAGAGGGGCATCAAGGAGAAAAACTTCTGCCCCCACATTAGGCCAAGAAAAAGACCAAACAGACCCTGACACCAAACCAGCTTCTCTTCTAGTAATTCTTGGGCCTGGAACCCTGGAACCTGGAGAAAATTTCAGGACTGAGTGGGGAAGATAGCATAAGCATGGGAATGGCTTGGGCAGGTGAGGGAGAAAGAGTCAATGTTCACTGTATTCAAATGATGGACATTGTAGCTAAGATAAAGATTAGTTTCCAACTATAGGTAGATGCAAACTATTATTGAATTAAATAGTTTTTATTTAAGTGTCTTTACAAAAGTCTTTTTTTTATTTTCTTAAGTCACTTTGTTCTCAGGTTAGAGTATTAACAGCAGATGCTTCCAGTTCATGGGAAATATAATTTTTTAAACAACAAAAAAAGAATTCTTTGAATGAATACTAATGCTGTTAATGGAGGAAAAAAAAGATTTGTTGAGACACATAAGGAAAATTGACAATATTAAAATCATGTTTAGGATAGACTAGAAAGAAATCATAATTAATAAAAGAATAAGTGCAGGGCTGGGGATGTGGCTCAAGTGGTAGCGCACTCGCCTGGTGTGCGTGCGGCCCGGGTTCGATCCTCAGCACCACATACAAACAAAGATGTTGTGTCCGCCGAGAACTAAGAAAAAATAAATAAATGTTAAAATTCTCTCTCTCTCTCTCTATCCCCCTCTCTCTCACTCTCTCTTTAAAAAAAAATCATAAGTGCAAATCATCCAGAAAGATTTTTAAAAATTTGAAAATGCCTTTCCCCCACAAGCCTGCAGAACTCTCATTGGATTTGGTAGAGAATAGGAGCATAAAATCTTTTAGGTTCTAAGGTGGAGACTAAAGAAAAAGAAAAATGTTGATAGCTTCAGAAGTTCTTTTCCTCCTTATGAGTTTTTTTTTAATTAATATTATTTTTAATATTATTATTCTAATTTGGTGGAGAGATACTGAAATACTTCGATGGCCCAGGGAGAATTACCCCACCTCTCCACCTCCTATGCCCTCCACCTATATTTCTTTTTTTTTTTTTCTCAGTCCATCTTTGCCCCCTCCTCCTCCCAGTCCTTTCCCCAGTTACAGGACTTGGCAGCAGTCACTGCCAGGGAGGAGGAGGGAGGGAGGGAGGGCCTGGCTCCTAGCCCCCTCCTCTGCTCCCAGCTCTCCCGTGGTCCATCTCTCTTGGCAAATGTTGAGATGCGAGGAGGAATGGAGCAGGAAGAGGAGGAAGAGGAGGAGTAGTGGAGGAGGAGTAGTGGAGGAGAAGGAGGACAGGAAGGAGTGGAGCAGGAGGAGGAGGAGGAGGGAGGATCTCCATTGAAATAAACAGCCAGGCACCAGTTATTAACAGGAGAACTTGGCGGCTGCAGCCTCAGCTACAGCTTCAGAAGAGAAGGTCAGCGCCCAGGGCAGCTGGCACCAGAACCGGTCACTGTGCCTTCCCCAGGGGCTGCGAGGGTGGATGGGAGGCAGGCGGCAGGCGGGGGCGCCGTGTCCCACCCCCGCTGTGACTGCCCGCCCGGAGCCCAGAGGAGCCCTGCATCCCTAGGGGGTTTTATTGGGTGCTAGCACCGCTGCGGGCTCCAGCATCTCAGGAGAGCTCCGGAGACAGTCTGTGAGCGCGAGGCAGGCCGAGGCTGCAGCCCGCAGCGCAGGCCAGAGGTGAGCCCGGAGGCCAGGCGGGGAGGCCCGGGCATAGGCGAGGGCCCCACTGGAGAAACGAGTGGCTGCCGCCCAGACCAGTGAGGGGTCAGAGACAGCCTAGGCTCAGGCTCTCCCGAGGGCAGCCCGCTGAGCTGGGCAGGTGACTCCCTAGAACGTGCATTCTTTGAGGGAAACCTTTTGCGGCTTCAGCTTAGGTGGGAGATGGGTGAGGGGAGGCAGGACTCCAGAAGTGCTGGGGGTGTGTGAAGGTGAAGGGGAGTATCAGAGGCAGCCAGCGGGCTGAGCCTCTAGAAGGAGGAAGTGGAGAAGGAGGAGGAGGGGAGCCCCGGCTGGCAGGCGGTGGCGCTTCTCAGCACCAGGGTTGGGGACTAGTGAGGGGCGCCTCACATGGGGGCTGAAGGGAAGGAGCTGCAGTGGGCAGGGCAGCGGGGGCTCCAGCAGAGCTGGACAGGCCTCGGATTGGAGCGAGGGCGGGCAGAAGTGGGGGCGGGGAGCAGGGGGCTGGGCCGCGGAGGGGGTGGAGATCCAGGGGCGGGGCCGCAGTGGGGCTGGGGAGCCCGGGGGTCCAGCCTCAGAGGCGCTGAACTACCTTCCCCCTGATGTAACTTTCTGGGTGCTGGAGTCGCGCTGGGGCCAGCCGGGGCAGGAGGGGTCCACCCATATTTCAGCTCAAAATTGTATTTATGGAGTTCTTGATGTCTAAAATTTTTTTTTTATGAAAAGTACCAATTACTCTCAACATATCTTTTACTCATTGTAATTAAATTATTCCTTTGTACATGGAATAAAAAAAATTATTAAATTTATTTGAAGACATCCGAATAACATTTGGTTATATAGTCTGCCTATTTTAATATGACTTGCAAAATTGAAAACTGCAGAGGAATTCTAAGTCAATAGAAAATTCTCTAAACTTTTTTAAGGACATTTATCTCAAAATGTGGTTTTAAAATTAGGCACTTCACCATCTGACACAATAAGACAAAGATAAGAAACCAAATAAAATACTAGCAAACTCTGACAGATACTCTCTTTCCAAATTTAGACTTATTAATCTTCACATGAGAGACTCAATTTTCTATAGAGGGCTTATTCTTTAATATACAAGACTCCCTCTCCTCCCCACTAAACTTACTTTGAAAATTACACTGGTTTCTTATGGCTTCTGCCCAAGTTTCTTCCTTATGAACCATTGACATTTCTGCAAACCTCCTCTAAATATTCTTATCATCTTTCTCTTATGCTTGCATTTCTGGAGACAGAATTGATGTACTCTTTCATATGTATTTCTTAAAGGTAAAATCTTCAGAGTATTTCTTCGGGTATCAAAACTATTTTAATTTAAACTCATGGTAAAACAACTCTAAATACTCCTTTCTATGTTATTACATTTTCAAATTGAGGTTTTCTTCAGAGCATATTTTACTGAGTATTTGTGTTTCACAAAACAGACTCAGAAATTTCAGTCACTAAAAGCTATTTATTTACTGAGATATGTACAATTTTGATTTTTAATTTTGTGCAGCTACAATAATATTTATGATGCTTTCATGAACAAAAGTATATTACAAAAATAGATATATTTCACTATACCTTAATAAAAATGGACATGTACATGTATTATTATTTAAATGTTTATTTTCACCTCTGAGTATATTTTACCTATACTATTATAAAATAAATCATATAAGATTTATTAATTTATGTTTATTTGTTTATACCATATTTGGTTATTATGTTATTATTATACACATATTGTTGGTTAACACATTCTTAAAAAGAAAATGCTATATAATAACCATAGCAATGGTACATTAATTTTAAAGAGCTTTTTTTACCTACTCTTTTAATACATATTTTCTTTTATCTTCCTAAAACCTTCTAGAATGTGTAAATTTATAAATATATACATTGAAGATCAAGAGATTCTATGGCAATAAGTAATATATCAAAGTGACAAAACCTGATAAATTAACACTGTTTTCCTGAATGTCTCTAGTGCAGATAGTAAACAAAACATTAAAATAACTAAATAACTGTAATTGAAATGATTCAGCAAATGATTTGGCATGCCCATTTATGTCCTCAATTTTAATCAATCATATATTATCTTTATTTCATAATATCTAGATTAATTTATTCCCTCATGATCATTATCTCTTCTTTGAGAAATAACCTCTAATAAAGATCCTCATTTGGCCTCAGAATGTGTGTACAATAAGGGAAAAAAAAAACCTCAGTATTCTCCCCATTATATTCATAATATATTTTTCACATATACCCAAGGCTTTTTACATACTGGTCAGTCAAACACAGCAAGCAATATGAAAGTTCATGAAGTTTTGCAGTATAACATTGTTATCTTTACAAGCTATTTCTTTTTTTTAAAGAGAGAGAGAATTTTTTAATATTTATTTTTTTTAGTTTTCAGTGGACACAACATCTTTATTTTATTTTTATGTGGTGCTGAGGATCGAACCCAGCACCCCATGCATGCCAGGCAAGTACTCTACTGCTTGAGCCACATCCCTAGCCCTCTTGCAAGCTATTTCTAAGACTTCCTTGTGCTTTATTGAAAATGTCAAGGAAAATAAATATGTCTTTTTAGACCCAGAACTTGAAATGACACTGGAATCAACAGATCAAGCTTATAAAGAGAGGAGTTATGTTGTCAAGGTGAAAGGGGTTGTGTGAGAATGGCCTTAGGCCTGAGCCTAAGCAACTCCTGTATTGCCAGATTCATGGGATCCCAATAGACTTCCAGGAGCTGAATCTGATGCAGTCACACAAGAGTGTTTATTATAAGCTCGAGCCTGGACTAACAACCATTTCAGATGCAGAGGTTCCAAGAGTAAGTCCTGACCCTTAGTTCAGTGAGGATTAATAAGATTTTTGGGGACACAGTATGCATCACAACATCACAAAGCCAATCATTTCACATTGCAGGAAAGTCAAACAACAACTCTTAACATTGATTAGCATATTCATTGGCAGGAACAACTTGGGTAAGTGTGATTGGTTAGTTCAAGTGGTGGATACATTTGAACCGATTGGTTTAGGCCATGACAGGTTGTAAGAGTGTACATGATAAACTTGCAGGGTTGTCTAATCATGTTACCAATCACCAAAACTACTGGGAAGTTCACCTGGCATTTCAGGTATTTTCCCTGACTCACACTGATTGTGGTTTCTAGGGGGTTGCTATGGGTCCTAACCTAGTGTAACTGAGTCAGGGTCACCTGGCATGGAATATCTCTCCAGTTATTTACAGGTAACTCAGCAGGGTAGGTATGTGCCTAGGAGCACATGCCAAGGACAAGGATAACTCACCCCTTTGGACTATCTTTGGTTTGAGGTAGAAGCTGGTTTCTCAAAAATGGAGTCACATCAGTTTCTCACTCCATTTAAAAAACTCCAGTTTGAAACCTGAGGTCATTATTAGAGGTCATTTAACACCAGGCACACCCACAGAGCCTCTAATATGGCCTCAGACAAATTACTTCTCTTTAACCTGATAAACTGAGTGAAGCCTCTGCAGGCTTTCCTCTCCTGATAAGAGTGAAAGGTGAGAATATCAGGATGGAGACCAACAGATCAGATGTTTCTGATCCCATGGTAAATGATGTCATGGAGAAATCTGGTGGCACCTAGTAAGAATTACAAGGGGTGGTCAAAAAAACCCCAAAATTTAGTATAAAAACATAGCTGATAAACAGGGATTCAGCCAGCCTAAACAAGGATGCATTCGAGCTGCAGAGCCTGATGAGGACCTGCACTGTCATCCCAGCACTTGCCATCATTCTCCTGATTCTCTGTGTGATCCTCACTGCTCTCAAACTCCACTGCCTTGTCTGGACTTTTGTGAGGGCTGCAACTTCTCCCTATGACCCTCTCCTCAACTGGTAATCCACTCCACACCAGAGAAAGCCTGTTTTGGTTTGGGACCTGATCACTGCCATCTGAGTGAGTGTGCATCTGCAGGACATAAAGCCTAAGGCTTGAGAGTTTTGAACTTAGCATTCAGAGGACATTGCTATCACTAGCCTGTCATGATTAAATGTGTTTTGCAATGCTCAGAATTAATCTAAAATTGTTTTCTGTGAATTAAACTAGAATTGCTTGCTGTTACTTGATTATCTCCATTGTAGTGCCTATCATTAAGGATTTTTGTTTTCTTCATTAAGAACCTATAGAGTAAAATTGTATTAATTTGAGTGAATAAATAATTGAAAGGGGCAGAAGCATGTGGACATTCTTTATTTCTCCCCTTTACTGCATATGTAAAAAATTTTCCCCCTGGAGACAGTTGTTATTATTTTTAAGTATCAAATTAAGGAATTTTTATCACTAAAGATTATTTTTATCTTCAATTCTAAATGTTGATTTTATTTTTGACATTATATCTGTACTTTGACTGTTATTGTTACCGCTGTTTACTGGTAATGAGGCCTTGCTTCCCCAATGTTGAAGTATAACACTAGAGAAGTTCGCCAAGGCAAGTTTAGAGTGGAGAGTTGAAGCTTTATTAAAGGACACCAGAAAAGACATCTTCCTGGAGAAAGAAGGGGTCCCAATGGAATGGCACCCCCTTTCTCCACAGATTCCCTCTTCTCCATGGCTGATTTGGGGACCCTCAGCCAAAGAGTCTCTGCAAAAGGGATCAATGTAGATAAACGTCCCATTTTCATCTTGCTCTGTTTACTTGGCCACTGGCTGGGAAGATACCAGCTGAACACCTCTTTACTAGTTTTCACAAATGTATCCAGTATAGTACTTTGAAGAAATGTGCAAACAAGGCCTCTGGCTTTGAGATGGGCTTCACAGAGATGTCTACATTTTTGAGATAAGTTACAAATGGGCTCCGTGGTAACAGCTGCAGGGGGAGAAAAGCAAAGGGAGAAGAAGCTCTTCTATTCTCAGGTGTTGTCCTTGAAGGGTTAACTTGCCCAGAACAGTGAAAGAAAAAGCTGATTTTATGTGAACTTCTGCAGACTGTGAACTTCTAAGCCCCTCTCCTTACATGCTGGGTATAAAACTCTGAAACTCCCTAAACCCAGGGTTCAGGAAATTGATTGATTACAAACAAATGCTGTGCCCTCTGAACCTGGCTGCAGTCAAATAAAACTGTTTCTTGCTATGTTAAGTGCCTTGCCTCCTTTGTCCCTAGAACAATCTTGGACATAATGCTGGAAGGAGTTCTGTCACGTGTGGTGAGTCAGGGTCTGAAGGAGAAAACACAAACTGGGCTGCTATTCCATACATCTTTCCCACTTGAGCATACCAACCTGATTCTGAGCATCACCCAAAAAACTCTCCCCACAACAAGATACCTTCACATATAAGGGTCTGATGGCTGCCCCATGTCAGTCACATGTCATTTTGAAGCCAATGGCAAATCCACATGGCCCCATCACAGACGTTTTATCACATACCTGCACTCCACTGCTCCAGGCCCAGTTCCCAGCAGAATTCAACTCAATGACATCTTTATTATACACCATTTTCATTAATTCCAGTCAATAAAGGCACTATCTGGTTCAGTCATGATGAGCAACAGGAGATCGGAAGGTTCTCCAGTGCTTTCTGGTCAAGGATGAAGTAGGTGGCACTGTGGGTTTAGATTCTTTCAGTAACCATTAAGTGGTGAGGATTATCCTTTCAATGAAAGCTCTGGACAACTCACTCAGGCAAGGCTTCTGAAAGAGTGGCCAAAAGGTCACAAAAAGCCAGGCCCATTGTGGTGTAAAATGTGAGGTCCATGTGTGTTTGCCTCTCAACTATGGCTGACAAGGCTTTCAAAGAAACTCATGTGACATCATGGCTGAGATTCCCAGTGCTGTGAAGAAAGCCACCCTGGGCTCAGATCTCAGTTTCCAAGGGTGCCTCTCATGCTTGGTCTCCTCAAATACCAACAGTCATCATGGCAATACTTCCTGAGGTCATTTCCAGAACTCAGTCTCTAACGGGAATCACACTAGAGTTCATGCTGAGATTGACCTAGATATCTCTTCCAACCACTTCACAAATGACCACAATTCCAACAAAAACACTCCTACATGGCCCTCATCTTTTTCCATATAGACACTCATCATAACCGTCTCTCTGGAAGTTCCCATATGGGAGCAGTCCTAGATGGTGTTCAAAGTAAGCTCCCATGCCCCTCATTTGCCTAATATCATGGTGGCCTGGACACCCTTCCTGAGAACCAGGATAGATAAAATGGGCCTGAAGTTAATACTGCTCTGCTTCTCAAATTAGAGACCTACTGACTGCCGGGGATAGATTTTTTATGTGTCCCAGAGTCATGAAAAAAACCAACCACCCCTGTGCTAGCTACTGCAGGGCTTGGAACAACTCAGTTAACCCAAAGGATCCCTTTTCTCACTTCATGGAAGTCAGGAGCCTTACCAGAGGAAAGTGAAAGACTTCATCCAAAATTACTGTTCTTTTGGTCATTTTAGTTTTGGATAGACTCATGGGATTTTTATATAGTTTCATGGGGTGCTGAGAGTCTAAGGCACAGCCTCACACAGAGCCAGAAGTTTGATTCAGACACATCCTTTTACAAAGCACTTTACCAAAGAGCCACAGGGAGGCCCCTTTATTTTCAATTTGAAACTGTTTTCTTGAGGCTTCACAAAGGGGTGGCCTCAGGCAAAGACTTTTCTGACATTCAGGGGAACAGAACAATAGGTAAGATAAAAGCCCTGGAGCAGACTTTTCCACAAGGTTAACTATAGGGCACTGACAGCTCTTGATCATGCTACTTGGGTCGCTATCTAGCCAAGCAGGGTTTCTCCACTCAGAGCCTTACTGTTCACACTGATTTCTGAGTTTTCTGAGATGCTTGGCATTCCCTTCAGCAATCAAGTCCATTGCCATGTCATAGAGCTTGAAGGTGGTACATATCTTGGACACAAAACCACAAGCCCCTTCTGGAGAGAGGCCAAAATTCAGGAAGAATACAGGAACTAAGGACCATAGTAGGTGTTGCCTATCTGCAAGGCAAGCAGCATTCCATTCCTAAATTGGCCAGGATGAGTGCTGGAAAGCTTTCCACTACCCAGGAAACATTCACTGATACATTCTTTTTTCTACTTTCTATGACCACAGACACACTGGGATTCATCAACCTAGAAACACTCGCCTTGAGCAAAAGGACTCGCTAATAAATAGTCCACTCCAAACCGAACAATTTATATTTCCTCCATATTCTTAGAACATGAGACAAAACCACAAGAACACACACACACACACACACACACACACACACACACACACACAAACACCGCCCTCCATCTTGAGTTGGTCTGTGTCTATCCAAAGTGTCTTCTGACTGGTGGATGACACTGTGTTCCCCAGGAGTGGCCTGTCCTGTCTCAGTTCTGGTCTCCTTGAACAACACTGTGAAGTTGTCAGGAACCAACAATGAGCCAGTACCTTATTTCTCAGAAAAGACCCCTCTTCAGAGCTTTCCTGGCATTTGGCCATCCCCACATCAGTAGGTGCCAAGGAAGAATGACTCTGGCCTTGGTAAATCCAAAAAAGTGAGCCCACTGGGAGTGGGGCTGGTTCTGGGTGCCTGGATACCTGGATTCAAAGTTAGAGAGTTACATCACCAAGGAAGTGAGGTGAGGTCACTTCCTTCAAGGAAGTGAATGAAGTCACTCCCTTAGCAACAACTTTGTCCTAACAGAGGTTTCCTAGGGTTCCATGAGATGGTGGCTGCCCCATCTTCCTGTGATCTTTTTACAAGTTAGAAAGGTATACATACCATAGGCGCCCAGGATCAGCTATCCACAAAGGCCTGGTTTGGTCCATCTTGCCTTCATAGAGAAGAGAGAGGCTGATTCAGACAGATCCCTTCATCCTGACAGGTTGTTTGCATTGGAAGATGACTTTAGGCCTCTCAGATTCTACATAGGTGCCTACATCTTCTCCAGGGATCATTTCTGTATCTACCTTTGAGGTTCTCAGCAGGTGTAGGATATTCTACATACCTGAATTTCAAGATAAACTCTGTACCTGGTCATACATGAAATGAGATACAGGGAACAGAGTATGGTTAGGTTAATATCATGTTCAATTTGGATTAGGAGTCATTCTGCTGGATGAATACTGGTATTGAGAAACTTTGATATTTATAAGAATGTAAGGTGAAATATAAGTATGAAAACAGAAATCTAGGTAAGATTTGAAGCACAGAAAGACATTGGGCCCTTGACCTGGATACATAGTTTTGAATTATGTTCTGCACAGATGTATCATATTAATCAATATACAATGGCATAGAATCTGGTACCTCGGATTATTGAATGTAGAACAGAAATCCTGAGAAATACAGTTAGTAGGTAGGATTTCAGTGTAGGTTTAGGAGGATGAGTGAGTTTAGTATTTGGACAAAAATTCCTTTTGCAATAGGGTTTCTGTTAGAGAGTGTATGTGAATGTCAGCACACTTGAAGAGTCAATCACAAGAATGGACTTCGGAAAATATGTAGAAAAATGGATATCAATATAGAAGTTAGGAGGTAAGGCAAAGTGTAAAGTAAGTGATAGGATTAGAAATATTTTCAAATGCGGGCAGTTGAATATATAATCTTAGAAGGAATCCAATATATAGTCACAAATAGGATTAAAATTGAAACACATTAGGCAATTTAGACATGGATGTTTTAGTTATCCAGGCTCTCATTAAAATTAGGCTTTGGTAGAATCATAAGATAAGTGTGAGCTTTGCATTTTGTGTTCAGAAGATTACTTTGATGAAAGAGATAAGTAGATGAGGTGACATGAGTATTTCTTCCACAATGTCTGGGAGCATGTTTGGAACTCTTAAATTAGTATTTGGGGATACAAATAGGTATACCCTGTATCTATGAATATAGACATGATGCATGAATAGACCATACGGGGAATAAATAATATAACTGGTTCCAATATTAAATAATGGATTGAATTGGTATTTTTAAATATACATGAAATCTGGTATTCACATACATACATTCATTCCCACTAGTTATACATCTTGTGCTAGTATTAGGGTTACTATTTATACTGACGTGTGTGTGAGTTTTTCTTTGAAAGAGATTATGGAAATAGAAAACTATGTGTTATGAAAGAGATCTCATGAAAAAGCAAGTAAAGAAACATGGAGGAATACATGTGTTCTAACGCAGGAAGCAATTGAATGTGAATCATATGCATAAAAATATATGAACTTGTGGATGAAAGGATATATCCTATGAAGTATATATACTGAAGAGATCCTAAGATACCAATGTTGAATGAAAATTAATGTCAAAATAAACATCATGTCCCATATAAATATGCTTGCATTGATGTTAAACGGGGGTCAGTTACAGTAGAAATATTAGGATTAATACTCAATATTCACTGAAGTTAGTTTTGAGTACTAGGAAATGAATATCTATGTTGGAAAAATGAATATTTCTGAGAATGATCTTGTGAAAAGTTGATTATAAATCCACATACATGAACATGAAAGAATCAAGGTAGTGTATCATATGACATATATATTTCATTTTGGGAAAAACGTGAAGAGTAATATATATATATATATATATATGGTCTGACCCAGGCTACAGAGAAAGGGAGTTAGGAAGTTACACAGTGTTAACTTTGAAAATTCATGGAAAAGTATTAGAATGAAAAAATGACTAGTTTTATAACACATACCCTTGATAAAGCAAAAGGCAAGTCCAAGTATAAAACATGCCTCCTATAAACTGCCTGTACTTCTTTTCATTTAGGTTATTTTTCTCCATAATGTTAGGATTAGTAGTCAGAGTCTAGTAGGGTAAGTCTAGTAAGGGTTAATGTCAGAGATTCAATATGTTGAATGGAAAATAGAAAAATGTATCCAATGTGTATGCAAATATGTGCTACACAAAAAACTTCCAACTGTTATCCAGAACAATGCCTTGACATTGACATTACCATCACCCCATGTAAGACACAATTAGAGCAGAAGAGGAAGAAAATCTGTGAATACATATCTGGAATGAAAAATCCTCAGGAGCTCACAACTGAAGGTGGCAGAGGAGATTACAAAAGTAGGAGAAAGTGTAGACATTCCACAAACATGGCGCTGTGCTGTCCTAGTGACTTCTTGACAACCTGCCCCTGAGTTTTGGGCTCTTGAAATATATGTTCGTGTTAGAAGCATTAGCTTCCTTTATAGTGAGACCATCAAAGCTGGTCTGCATCTATGTGAACTGAAGGACATTGTTTAATATTTTCCAGTGAAATTGAGGCAGCAGAGTCAAATCTTTTCTTTGTAGATAAATGATGTCCACTGTGGGTTGAATGTTTCTCTGTGTGAATTGTGAAGCCATTGGGTCATCCTCCAATGGCTTTTCTTTCAGTTTCACTGGGAATTTGGTAGTTGCTTCATGAAATACAAGACTGTCAACTGGGAAACAGCACTGGAGGAAGTTCTGTCACGTGTGGTGAGTCATGGTCTGAGGGAGAAAACACCAACTGGGTTGTTATCCCACACATCTTTTCCACTTGAGCATAGCAACCTGATTCTGAGCATCACCCCAAAACCACTTGCCACAACAAGATGCCTTTACATATAAGGGTCTGATGGCTGCCCCATGTCAGTCACATGTCATTTGGAAGCCAATGGCAGATCCACATGGCCCCACCACAAATGTTTTATCACATACCTGCACTCCACTGCTCCAGACCCAGTTCCCAGCAGAATCCAACTCAATGGAATCTCTGTTCTAAACCTTTTTTCATAAATTCCAGTCAATAAAGGCACTATCTGGTTTAGTCATGATGAGCAGCAAGAGATTCAAAGGTTCTCCAGTGCTTCCTGGTCATGGGAATTTCAAATATTTCATGCTATTGGTCTATCCATCATTCAAGGATGAAGTAGGTGGCACTATGGGTTTGATTCTTTCAGTAACCATTAAGTGGTGAGGATTATTCTTTCCAAGAAAGCTCTGGACAACACTCACAGGGAAGTCTTTTGAAAGAGTGGCCAAAAGGTCACAGGAATCCAGGCCCTTTGGGGTGCAAAATGTGAGGTCCATGTGTGTTTTGGCTCTCAACTATGGCTGACAAGGCTTTCACAAGAAAACCATGTGACATCATGGCTGAGATTCCCAGTGCAGTGGAGAAAGCCAACCTGGGCCTAGAACTCAGTTTCCAAGGGCACCTCTCATGCTTGGCCTCCTCAAATTCCAACACTATTCATGGAAATACTTCTCTGAGGTGATCTCCAGAACTCAGTCTCTAATGGGAATCACAACAGAGTTCAAGCTGAGGTTAATCCAGTCATCTTTTCTAACCATCACAAAATGACCAAAATTCCAACAAAAACATTCCCACAAGGCCTTCAATTTTTTCCATATAGACATTCATCCTAACTTTCTGGCTGGAGGTTCCCGTACAGAGAGCAGTCCAAGATGGTGTCCAAAGTATGCTGCCATGAACTTCATTTGCCTAATGTCATGGTGGCCTGTATACCCTTCCTGAGAACCAGGATAGATAAAATGTGTCTGCAGTTAATACTGCCCTGCTTCTCAAATTAGAGGCCTACTGACTGTGGAGGGTAGAGTATGTGTCCTGGAGTCATGAACAAACCCAACCACCTCTGTAATAGCTACTGCAGGGCTTGGAACAACTCATTTAACCCATAGGATCCATGTTCTCACTTCATGGAGTTCAGGAGTCTTTTTAAATTTTTTTTTGATATAAAGGTTTGTATTTTTCCTAATGATTACTTTTTGGATAATATTTACTTATGTTGTCCTTATTCTTTTTTTTCTTTACTTAAAATTCTCCTATTTGTTTTCTCAGCTTGAAATAGTAATTTAGTGAGTTTTTACTCCAAAATGCTAATGACAAACTATTTCATTAGCTTTTACTACTATAACACTTTCTCCCTTCTCCTCTCATTTCCTTTTTAGTTGTACTATTTCTTTGTCAAGTACTGTTCCAAAGTACATGCTCCTCTTCCATCCGAACATTTTTAACTTTCACTACCCATTGTATTTGTCACAAATTCCTTTAGCAAAATGAGTAAACAGCTCCAAAGTATATTCTTCTTTAGGAATATATTGTGATATTATATATATGTGTGTGTGTGTGTGTGTGTGTGTGTGTGTGTGTGTGTGTGTATAGTATAGTCCTGGAGATTAAACCCAGGACACGTTACACTGAGCTATATCCCCAGTGCCTTTTTATTTTTCATTTTGGGATCAGGTTTTGCTAAATTGCTTAATATCTCACTAAGATGATAAGGCTGCCCTGTAACTTATGATCTTTCTTCCTTAGCTTCCCAAAGTCCTTGGGATTCCTACTGTGTGCCAGTAATCTCCATATCCAGTTCTTAAGCATAACTTTTGTTCTTTTTCCAGAGTTTTTATTGGTGCATTGTGAATAATAATGGAAATTTGTGGTTATGCATTAATACGTGCACACAATATAACAATTTAATTTGGCCAATATCACCATAAGCATAACTTTTTGAAGAAAATTTGACTAGATATGAAATCTTAGTCATTCTACCCTAGCATTTCTTGAAAACATTTATCCATTTCTTCAATTATCTTGATTTGTATATTGCTATCAAGAATTCCAGAGGTGAGCTGGTATTCTTTTCTTTTTAAGTGGCCTTTTAAGTCTGAAAAACCTGAAGAAAAAAAATCAATCCTTGTAGTACACTAATTTTACTAGAATTTCGAAAAAAAATTATTCAGTGTATGGAAGACATTTGTCAGTGTGTATAATCATGTCTTCTTTTATTTCTGGGATATTTTCTTAGATCCTCATTTTAAATTGTAGTTTACTTCCATCATCACATCTATTGTTGTTCTTGTTTTTGGACTCCAATTACAACAGTCCCTTTCTCCATGATTGTCCGCATTGCTTTTGATCATTCTATTCTTTCAGCTTTTTTGTTCTCATTACTATTTTTTTTTGCTTTTATCAAATGTACCTACTTTTCTGTGGGCACATTGTAATGAATCTGAATTATTGATATGGTTATTCTTTTCTTAAATTACTTCCTTAGTTTGGTCAGCTCTTACTTTTAATTTTTTAAATAATTTGATCCAATTAGTTATACGTGACAGCCGAATGCATTATGACTCATTATATACAAATGAAGCACAACTTTCTATTTCTTTGGCTATACAGGATGCAGTGTCACACCATTCATGCAATCATACATGTACACAGGATAATAATGTCCATTTCACTCACCATCTTTCCACCCTAATACCCACTCCAATACCCTCACACCAATCTGCTCAATCCAAAGTTCTTCCAATCTTCCCTTGCCTCCCCATCCCATTAGGGATCAGCATCAACATATCAGAGAGATAATTTGGCATTTGATTTTTGGGGACTGGCTTATTTCACTTAGCATAATATTTTCCAACTCCATTCATTTATCTGAAAATGCCATAATTCACTCTTCTTTAAGGCTGAATAATATTCCATCATGTGTGTATGTGTGTGTGTGTGTGTGTGTGTGTGTGTGTGTGTGTATTCATATATTCATTCTACACTTTCTTTATCGATTCATTTATTGAAGGGCATCTCTGTTGGTTCCATAGTTTAGCTATTGTTATTGAGCTGATACAAACGTTGATGTGGTTGTGTCACTGCAGTATGTTGATTTTAAGTCCTTTGGGTACAGACTGAGGAGTGGGATAGCTGGATAAATGGTGCTTCTATTCCAAGTTTTCTAGGGAATCTCCATACTGCTTTCCAGAATGGTTGCACTAATTTGCAATCGCACCAGCAATCCCCACTTCCTTTCCAACACTTATTGTTGCTATTATTCTTGATAATTGTCATTCTTACTAGAGAGATGAAATATTAGAGAAATACAAATCAAAATTGCTCTAATTGCTAGAGATGTTGAACATTTTTTCATATATTTGTTATAGATTATATATATTCTTCCTTAATTATCTGTTCAGTTCCTTAGTCCATTTACTGATTCAGTTATTTGGTTTTCTATATGTGTCTGTTTTGAATCTTATGGTTTGTGTGTATATTCACAGCTTGTCTAATTAATAACTGAGCATTTTCCTGTTTCATTGGCTCTTTTTTTTTTTTTTTTTTAAATATTTTTTTTTTATATATATATATATTTTTTTAAAGAGAGAGTGAGAGAGGAGAGAGAGAGATAGAGAGAGAATTTTTTAATATTTATTTTTTAGTTCTCGGCGGACACAACATCTTTGTTGGTATGTGGTGCTGAGGATCGAACCCGGGCCGCACGCATGCTAAGCGAGCGCGCTACCACTTGAGCCACATCCCCAGCCCCTCATTGGCTCTTTATCATCAAATTCTTTCTCTTTTTTTCTTGCATACAAAACCTCTGGTTAGTACCTCCTATTTCTATGCTGCAACTTGATCTCATAGAGGTACTATTCTCCTCAAAAGTGACACATTCTCTGGTCCAAAGCACATTCTAAGTTCCTACCTTTAATTTAATTGCACTCTTTATCAGATTTCTTCATAATCAGCCTCACACAGCACTGACTGACACTCAAATTGCATCCACAGTGGCATTCCCCTCTCATCCTCCTTTCCTCTGTTCAATCTTTGATAATTCTCTGCTTTCTTGAAAGGTTCAGAACATTGTTCTTATTTTGAATGTTGATTTACTCAATTTGTATGAGTTGAAACTTGCAGTCATCTCCCCCTAGTTATGTCTAAACATAAGCTATGGCTAATGCTATTTCCTTTTCTCTTTCTGCGTGGTTTCTTGGAGGCTTTGTGAAAAGACATGACTTTGGGATTCAGCCATTATCTTAGAAGAATCATGAAATGCCAAGTAATAGAGCATTAGTACTCAATTAAAATGAAGGAAATTAAAAATATTTTATTAGAAGAATTATTAGAGAGTCGGAATGTTAGTTGATTTACATTTCAAACTATAAGAAGAAGTGAAAGATCTAACATTTTGTGTTACTTCGAAAGAAGTTTGAATACAAAATTAGCTTAAAATAATCACTTTTTCCACAACTCAACAGATGAATGCATAAATAAACATATGTGATTTTGGAAATTGTGCCAATATCTTAATATCATAACAACCAATAGATCAAAAAGGTACACAATGTTGTCCCTATTCAGTGGATTATCAAATAGTATCTATTAAAACATTTGCTCTCAGTGTATGATAGTAGACATATATCACAAAACTTCCCATCACCACATAGAAAATATGGTAATTTATAAATGTACTTACAATATAAAAAATATACATTATATTTTAAATATTTTTTAAAATATTAAATATAAACTACAAGTAAAACATTATATTTAAGCCAAGGAACATTATTTCTTTTCATCTTTTCTAAAATATTAAATTAATCGTGATGAATTGTTGATGTTTCCTAGTTACTGTTGCTAAAGTCTTGATACATAATTTCCACCTCATAATCTGTCCCTTTCCCCCATTCCAACTTTGAAAAATAACATACTCTGACCATACTTTGTTTTCTCATTTCCAAGACTCTACTAATGGAATTCCTCCTTTCCAGAAAATTAGTTTGGGACTAGCTTATTTCACTTAGCATGATATTTTCCAACTCCATTCATTTATTGTTTCTCATTTCCTGGTAAAGTCTCATTTATCCACATTATTTTTATTTAATTTTTTTCCATAGAAATATCTTTTATATCTAATCTCTAGAGCTCTAAAGTTTTATTTCTCTACAAGAATCTTAAGGCTAACTGTAGGATATATAATCAGCTTTGCATTACTATAATGAAATGCCTGAGACAATCCTATACCACCAGAAGACTGCTAGAGTTGATAAACTAATTTGGCAAAGTAGCAGATTACAAAAATCACAAACAAAGATCAACAGCTTTCCTATATATCAACAATGAATTTGCTGAGAAATAAATCAGGAAAACAATTCTATTAACAATAGCCTTTAAAAAATCATAGGAATAAATCTAACCAAGGAGGTGAAAGAACTTGACAATGAAAACTATAGAATATTGTACAAAGAATTTTAAGAAGAACTCAGACAATGGAAAGACTTCTCAAGTTCATGGATTGGCAGAAATAATAGCATCAACATGGTCATACTATCAAAACATGTAACAACAAATATGTAAAATATATATGTAACAACAAATACCAACATTATGTACCATTTTAATGTGTGTATATGTATGTGTATATATATATATATATATATATTCCAAAGCAATCCCCCATCAAAATAACAATGATATTTTCATAGAACTATAAAAAAGTCCTAAATTTCATTTTAAAGGAAAGAAGACACCCAGGATAGTCAAATCAATTTTAAGCCAAAAAAAAAAGCAATAATAGAGGCATCACAAAACCTTCAAATTATACTATAGAGCTATAGTAACAAAAATAGCATGGAACTTGCATAAATACAGACATATATACTAATGGTACAGAATAGAAGACAAAGAGACAAACCCATGCATCTTGTTATCTAACCCTTGACAGAGATGCCAAAAAACATACACTGGAGAAAATACAGCCTATTAAACAAATAGTGCTAGAAAACCTGGTTATCCATATGTAGAAGAATGAGAACTAGGAATCAGATCAGAAATGATACAACCCATAGAGGAAAACATTGGTTCAAAACTCCAGGGTGTAGAAACAGGCAATGACTTTCTCAATAGGACCCTTAAAGCTCAGGAAATACTTTTAAGAGTTAATAAATGAGATGGCATCAAATTAAAAAGCTCTGCATAGTAAAGGAATCAGTTCAGAATTTGAAGAAGTAACCTATAGAAAGGAAGAAAAGTCTTTGCTAGCTACTCTTCTGAAAGAAGTTGAATATCTAGAATATATGAAGAACTCAAAAAACTTTACACCAAAAACTGAAGTAATCTGATTAATAAATGGGAATGAATTAAACAGATACTTCTCAAAAGAAAAAATACAAATGATCAAGGAATATAGAAAAAAGTGTTCAGCATCATTAGCAATCAGAGAAAATGAAAATCATAACTGCACTGAGATTTCATCTCATGCCAGTCATAATGGAAGTCATCAAAAATACAAATAACAATAGATGATGAAGAGAATATGGAGAAAGGGAACATGTTTACACTGTTGGTTGGATTATAAATTAGTACAACTAGTATGGAATCAATATAGAGGTTCCTCAAAAGAATAGGCATAGAACCACCATATGACCCAGCTATACATCTTCTTCATATTTATCCTGAAGTATTAAAGTGATTATACTATAGTGATACATGCATACCCAGCTTATAGCAGCACATTACACAATACCCAAACTATGGAACTAGCCTAGATTTTCATCAATGGATAAATGGATCAAGAAAATGTTTTATATAATCACCATGGAGTTTTATTCAGTCATAAAGAAAAATGAAATTACATCATTTGCAGCAAAATGGATGAATGTAAAGGCCATCATGTTAAATGAAATAAGTCAAAATCAGAAGGTTATGGGTGGTATGTTCTCTCTCATTTCTCTAGAGGGAGCTCGAAAGGAAAAAGGAAAAGAAAGATGGGGTGGATCTCAAAAAAATTGAAGGTACATCAGCAGAGGAAATTGACCAACAGGTGGGATGTGAAAAATACGTGAGTTGGAGGGGGAAAGTACTAGGGTGTGATATTGGCCAAATTATATTATTATATTGTGTGCATTTATGAATATGTAACAACAAATGCCACCATTATGTACCACTATAATGCACCAATATAAATGTGGGGAAAATCTATTTTTCACATCTAATTTCTACAACTCTAAATTTTTGTTTCTCCACAAGACACTTGAGACTAATTGAAGACTACAACGTCAGACTACAGCTTTTCATTGCTGTAATGAAATGCCTGAGGCAACTTATAAAAAAGAAAAGGTTTATTTACCTCAAAGTCCTGGAGTTTCCAGTCCAAGAAAGTTTGGCTCTGTCACTTTGGGCCATTAGTGGGGATACCAGATGGTAATGGTGCAAGTCACATGACAGAGTAAACTTCTCACATCAGGAGCCCCAAAACAGAGAAAAATAAATTTGGGATCCCACAGTCCCCTTTGAGGGCATACTCCCAGTGATCTAAAGACCTCCTAAAAGTGTACAGACCTCCAAAAAGTCCACAGAACCACCTAAACGAACATCTCTGAGACCAAGACTTTAACACGTGGATCTTTGGGAGATAGGCTTAGACTGTAATAAGTTAATATAAAATCTTCTTAAAGATAATCTCAGTATCAGGTTTTATGTTAGTTTATTAATCAATATTGCAGAAAAAAATCTAATAAAGAAAAATCGATCATTTAATGGTTACCCATAAATCATGAAACTCCCTTAAAAATTTCACAAACTTAAAGTAAGACTTGTGGGAAGTCACAGAGATGTCAATAGTGGCTCAATGCAAACCTTGAAGTTATAGCACCATATTTCATAGTAGTGGTCAGCATCAATAATTAATTTATTAGCTATTTTAAAATATTATCTGTACTGTGAAATTGAAGATATTCTTTAATGTTCTGACAAAAGCCACATCCATCCCTTGAGCTGTGTTACTACCTTTTTTTAAAAAAAAAATTTAAGTTGTAGATGAACACAATATCCTTATTTATTTATTTTTATGTGGTGCTGAGGATCAAACCCAATGCCTCATGCGTGCAAGGCAAGTGCTCTACTACTGAGCCACAACCACAGCAAGAGTTACTACCTCTTTCCATCTCCTCCTTTCCCCACTCTTACCCTATCCTCACCAAATAACTCAAAGGCCAGTATAGATATTGAGATAGTTGTTTCCATCCTTCTTCTGACAGTGTCATAGAGCTAGCACACTTTCATTCTCTTCTCTTCTATGCATGACATACACTTCTTTTTATATTGCTTTCACCAACTTTTCACACTCAGTTTCCTTACTGGAATTCTATCAAGACACATCCCAATAATTTTATACCTGAAATTGTGTAAGCATGTAATATACATAATGTGAGATGGGAAAGAGTAAGAACATTGTCTAAACTTTTCTAAATGGAAGTTAAAAACTAAGGGTTATAGGAAAAATTCTGTTTATATCAACAAACATCAAAAATTCAAATGCTTCACACCAAGAAGGAAATCAAAGATCAGGGAATCTGGGATCATAGAATGAGAATGAAACTTAAGAGGCTTTCCCGCTTTCCAATAGTTTAATTCTGATTTACCTATTTTACAAATGTAACCACCATATTTCCCAAGTACTAAATAAAAAATATCTGAGAGGTGGTATCAGGTGAGGAAAAAAAAATCCTTGCTCTCCTGTGTGGTTTTGCAATGCTGTGTCCACTCTATCATAATGGCCATGTTAGTTTAAGAATTAATTAGGTACAAATAATATTTTAATAAATTTTAACCTACTAGTATTAGCTGAACTGTGAGTAATTTGATAGGAAAAATAAAATGGTAAAATAAAAACTATTCCATCAAATATACTAAAAATATAAAGATCATATTAATAAAAAATCAATTTAAAAAACTATTTAAAAAACAGGCTAGAAGCATGACTCATTGATAAAGCACTTGCCTAGCATATTTGAGGTCTTGGGTTTGATTCCAAGAACTGAAAAAAGAAAAAAAAATGAAATATAATATGATCAAGGGACTATGATGTTCATTAAGAAAAAGGTAAAATAGATAATACAACAACATGGGCAAAAAGCAAATATCTGAACAAAAATGTTTCGGTGGTTATAATTAGTAACATTATCTAAACTAAATATAATCAAAACTCAACATCTGAGATATAAAGTACTTTAACCCTTGATATAAATACATAAAAATTAGGACTTCCTCATTTTGAAACATTTTAAGAAATTATGGGGCTTTTGTGTGACTTAATGATAAGACATTTGTCTAGTATGTTTTGGAGTCAATCACCAGTACCATACACATACACAAAATCTTCACAGAAAGATGTAACAGGGTTAATATGAACTTTGGATATGAGTATAATGAAGACAAATATAATTAGAAAATAGTTGATTTTTATATTTAATATTAAAAATGAAAGACTTACAAAAAGCACAAAGACTTACATTACTAGCAATAATTCAATCATAGTGTATATTTTCATTGAGAGAAGGATTGTTAAAGCAAATAACATTAGCTTTATCATCTCAGAACTAAATGCTAAATAGCATTATATTTAATGAATAAAATATATCTAGTTCACAGTTTAATCATATCAACTCAAAGAACACTATTGTTTTGGATATTTTCCTAATGTCAAAGATTACTAGCTAGAATTTTAAAGTCTTATTTGTTAAAAACCTTTGAAGCATTTGAACATTCATTTTATCAACTTAGAATATCTTATATTTTAAAAAGTGGTTATATAAAATTTGTTGCAGATATAAAGAAATGTAAGGACAAGGAAATCAAAAAAAGAAAAGTCTCTTCATCCCATGTAATGCAACTTCTGCAAAATGAAAACAATAGAACTGTTTTCTGTGAATATTACAGTTACTTTTAAGTAAGTGATTCTTATAAATAAAACTACTGGTGAAATAAATTATCAAAACAAGTAACCTTCTACCAAATATTGCCATGACACCATGCACTGTGGAGTGTTTCTTTAATTATTATTCTTTGGGCAGAAGAATGAAATGCCATACTTTAAAAGGGGAAAAGAGTGCTGTAGTTTTTTCTTAATACTACAGTGGGAACTCATGATTCACACTATGCTTAAGTCTGTTGTTGACAATATGTGCAAAGCTGATACTTTCTCTCAGATTGAGTCCACTTAAGCAGGGACTATTGATACTTTTTATTAATCTACAAGAAAGTATTTGTTATCTAACATTAGAAAAAGCCTAGAATAGAAGGAAAATATACACTAAAATAACATTTCTAAGCAAAGTCTATTAAATACTGCAAAATCTATGAGAAATTAAACAAATACAACATTAAATTACAAATGACATGAGTGTATCAAATCTTGGATAAATTGGGTTATGGTAGTGGTTTTTAAAACTTCACTTTGAAGCAGTTTTCCAGTGTTGTGTATGTGTACATGATAGCACTTCCTGAGCTTCCTTTCATAACACCTTGGTGACACTCCCCAATCTGAAACCAAACATGAACTAAGCACTCTGATAGATGAATATTCCCTGTTAGAAGAAGTTCCCTGGAACTTTTCAAGCCTCCAAACTCACCTTTCTCTTCCATGTTCTTGTTAAATTTTGTAAGCACTCATTTTTATTATTCTACATTTAGCAAAGTTAATAAAATCTCACATATATTACATAGATTCTAAACACAGAGATCACAATTATGTTTTGTTTGTTTGTTTGTTTCTTTGTAAGATAAAACTCTCTTCAAATAAAAACCCAAGGTCCAATACTGGAATGGTGTGAGGCCATGGATTAATCATTACTCCTTGGACAGATAATTGGGTCAAATTTGTTTCTAGGCATGATCTGACCTTGTTCTCTCAGTTCCCTCACACCTGAGTTCCAGCCAGTCACTGAGTACCTCCATTTCCTAAAAAGAAGAAATTTTCTGTCTTTGAAGAGCACTTTTATATTTGAGAGCAGTTGGTTTCAAGTTTTTGTTTACAGTCATTCTTTCATGTCTTTATTACCCCAGGATTACCAAGAATACAGCTCCCCATATGCTGATCCTACAGTATCAAAATCAAACAATGCAGGAGTGAGGAGAGAATTCACAAAATATAATGCCAGAGTGGAGCCTTATATTCTGGACCTGGAAAATCAGAATGAATATTGACTATTGTCTATGATAAACTATTTTAAATTAGAATGTTTTAATATGGTTTCAATTTGCAAGTGCTAAGCTAAAGATTTTCATTTGTAGTTAAGTAAAAGGACAGCTTTATTTAATGAGTGGTGAGTTTGAAAATTGTCATGAGATTTGTAATTTAAAACCACTGAGGAGTCACTTTAATGAATTTCAAACTATATTAATAAGAAGAAACATGGGTCATAAAGGACCCAATATTACTTAATCTGACAATTGTTCAACTAAAAAGATATGAGTTGCTGTAAAAGATCAGGAAAGACTACCATGCCTAAGTTGATGGTGATCAAAGGAATTACCTTTAAATATATTATGACAATTTTTCAATTAAAGATCAGCAGTAGACATTTATTATTGTGAAAATAATTTGAACAGATTTAGAAATACTAAATAAATGATAAGAATATTCCCTGAAAGTTTTGGATATGTATCATTACCTTACTGATTTTTTGTTTGATATTTTCAAATATTCATTGATATATTTGATTCTTTTGGTCAGCCTTTTCAACACTGTAACCAAAAAGACATGAGAAGAACAATTTTAGACAAGGAAAAGTTTATTTGGGGGTTCCGAGGTCTCAGTCCAGAGATGGCTGGCTCCATTTCACAGGACCTGAGTTAAGTCAGGACATCATGGAGGAAAGACATAGCAGAGAAAAGCAGACTAGGACAATCAGGACATGGCATCAGAAAACAGACAGAGAAGGACTCCCCTTACCACAGACAAAATATATACCCCAAAGGCAAACCTCTAGTGACCCACCTCCGGGTACACCCTACCTGCCTAGAATTACTACCTAATTGATCCCTATCAGGGGATTAATGAGCTAATTTAATTATGACTGGGCTTTCATAGCCCAGTCATCTCACCTCTAAACTTTCTCACATTGTCTCACACATAAGCTTCGGGGGATATTTTACATTTAAATCATAACATTGACCATCAAAAAGTCTTGAGAAATAGAAAGAAACCTGAAATTTGACTGCGATATCTCGAGTTTAGACTACTACAAATGAAACATGCCCATTTTATTTTTAGTATTCCCCAACATGCTGCAATTTAGACTAAATTATATGAATGCTATGGATATAAATTCCTACTTTATATAAGAGGAAAACAAAGTTTTTATAAGAATAATAGATAATAGAACTGGCATTGGGCTGGGGATGTGGCTCAAGCGGTAGCTCGATTGCCTGGCATGCGTGCGGCCCGGGTTTGATCCTCAGCACCACATACCAACAAAGATGTTGTGTCTGCCGAGAACTAAAAATTAAATATTATTAAAAATTCTCTCTCTCTCTCTCTCTCCTCTCTCTCTCTCTCTAAAAAAGAAAAAAAAAGAACTGGCATTGACCAGGAAGCTTCTGATCCTCCATTTTCAAAGGTATGTTCTTCCAAAAAACAGGGCTAGATAATGTCTAACATGTATTTTTATTTTAAAATAGATTTTTTCCTAACAGAATGACTACTAATTGGTAACCAAGTTTCAAGACTTGTAAAAGTATACAAACAGTTACTACGACAAAAAAGAAATTCATATTTCAAGATTCAATTTGTTACAGTTGATTAAAAATAGAAAATAGAAGGTATGATAAATTAGAAATGACCAAAAAGAGTCCTTGAGACTCTTACCCAAAAGAAGTTGCTCTATGTTCACTCAACTTGAATCTGTCTGGGTTTTGTGACTGTTCTGATTAATAGAATATACTGGATGTATACTCAAGTCAGTTTCCAGCCCAAGGCCTTAGAAGATTCTCTTGAATTCTTTGTCTCTTGAAATACTTTGGGAACTTTGAATTGCAATGTTAATCCATCTACTAGAAGAACTCAGTGCTAAGATAAATGTGTTATCTTCAAAAGTCTCAGAGAACTCAGACCAGACCAGGAGTCAAATCAAAGACTTAGGGACCAGGCATGTTTTTAAAGTAATATTGACTTTGCGGACTATCCCATCTACCAGATTAATCTCAGAAAATGGCACTGTTCAACATCATAAAGAGAAGTATGAGCTATATAAGCCCTATCAAATTAGTGAGTCAGAAAATCATGAAATATAATAAATCATATCTTGTTATAAACATCTAAGTCCTAGGGTAATTTTTTATTTAGAAATAGATAACTAGGACAAAATTTGATACCTGTAAATGTGTTGCTATTATAAAAAAAAAAGTTTTTAAAACAGAATATTTGAAACTCAAGTTGTATGGTGGACAGGAACTGGATGGAACTATTGATGAACCTTTGAGTGGCCTTAGGGAGACTACTGGAACATTATGGATGATGAGGAAAACTTTATGAAAGGCCAATATAAAGTACAGTTGAGTTATATACAGAGAGATCAGCTAGCAAAATTATTGTTTACAATAGTATGGAAAACATAAAAGAACTTTGTGATCGATCTCAGAAACTTTGCTAAGATTTGCAGGCTCAAATTTTTCTAACATCCTATGACAAACTGAAAGATTAAAGAGCCAAACTGCTGAAAAACACCTGGAAAAAAATACTAAGATCTCAGGACATATTTTCCAAACTAAAAAGTAAGAAATAGTCTAAGAGAACATGTCACATGCAGGTCCCTCTTAGTAATGCATAGTCTGAGGGTGAAAATGAAGCCAAGAGTGAACGTGTAAAACTCTTTTTAAGACCTCAGCAAGACTAAAGGTGTTTTTTCATGTTTTCTTTCATTTGGACCAAATGACTACTAAGGACAAAAAGAAAAAAAAATCTTCTTAGGAAAAACTTGTAGAATATATTTGTTAAAATAGTAGGCTTACACAAATTTTGAGGTCATTTTTTTAACTTCACAGAATGCTCTAAGTATAGAAAAATCTATTTTGAAAATATTTGTGGGTGTAGTGTTGTTTGTTGGAATGAATTGTAAATTAATATACAAAAAGTTTACAAAGCTTTTTAAAGATTTATACCAGTTGGACTGGAAAAATATAGTTACATTAAAGAATGAAAAAGGCAGTTGGGTCTCTAAATTTCTGTAGATAAAAATAAAGCTGAGAAAACTACTCAGCTACAAATATAAACCGTGTTTTATAGAATGGAAAGATTAATCCAATGTCCCAGATGAGAATCATATCCTTCAACAGCACTGGACTCCAGTAATTAAAATGGCCACATGTACCTGACTAGATTTCACAATTGCTATGGGCCATACATCCCCATATGCTTTGCGTTTTTCCCCTCCTTTTGTAACAAACATGTCTATTGCTGTTTTTAATGACTATATCATCATTGTATATTGTGTGTGAGGAAGAAAAAAGATAATTTAGCTCTTAATCACATGTTAAGCTCCAGAGAAGCCATAAATAAAGCTGTTTAATACATACCAGTCCTCATTTCAAGTGGAATAAAATTTTGAAACTCATAATAATACTGAAAGAGGATGACACAGTGAGATTTAGAAGTGAGTATATTTTCCATGCAGAACAAATATAAACTGTTTACAATTCAAGGCAAACCATCATGGGTAAAGATGGCTGAATATTTGAAATATCTCTCATGATAAGTGTGGACCTATCATCCTTCTCTTTGAATTAAGAGGACTGTATTATTGCTTTAACCAATATAATTCAAAAGAAATGACACTAGGCCTATTTAAACTCAGAAAACTCCTTTAACTCAATAAAATTAAAAAATGTGCACAAATAGTCTACAGTAAGTATATTGTATCTAGTAGTGAACAGATTAGACATTTTCCCTCTATGATTGGGAACAAGACAATGATGTCGTGTCTTACTATTTCTATTCAAGATCACACTGAAAATTCTAGTTAGTATAATAAGAAAACAAAAAAAAAACAATAATTATACATTTTACAAAGTAAGAAATAAAATAACAATTTCCACATTGAAAACTCCCAAAGAACCAGCAAAAAAATTAAAATTGGACTGATTAATAAGAAAAACAATTTCTCAGACTCCAAAGTCAATCACAGGCTAATTATTACTTTCTTATAAGCCAACAATAAATAGTTAATATAAGAAATCACAAAACAATATCATATCCAATATCACCATAAAAAGCAATACATTGGTACAAACTGAAGAAAAACTACATTTAGGGTTTGTATGTAAAAACTATAAAACACTGATAACTTATATCAAAGAATGTCTAAAAATTGAAAGATATTCCTGATCATGGATTAAAAGACTCGATATTATTAAATTATCAATTCTTCAAAATTTTATCTTTAAATTTATCTGAATCTTTCTCAAAACTCATGCAACTTCTTTTGGAGATACCAACAAACTGATTTTAAACCTTAAATACAGAAACAAAAGACCCAGAGTTACCAATAAATTACTGTAGAAGAAAAATAGTAATAACTAATTCATTGATTTCAAGACCTACTTTAAAGCTAAAATAAATCCACAAATACGTATGCAATATAGGTATATACAGTAAGGTAAAAGAATATACAACCTATAAATAGACTCTCAAAAGTAGTCAACTAATTTTCTTTGAGAGAATGTGTTTCATTATGTTGTCCAGGCCACTTCTGAGCTGCTCAGCTCATGTGATCTTCCTGTGTCTGCCACCTGAGTAGGTGGGAATACAGGCATTTGCCACCTGTGCCTGGCTCATCTATTTTTTTTCATAAAGTCTTAAAAACAATTCAATGAAGATATGATAGACTTTGCAACAAAATGCACTGAAAGAATTGAATATCCATTAAAAATAAAATAACACAGATGTTATACCTTCCAATAAAGTTACCTAAAAATGGATTTTAGATATCAATGAAAAACTAAAAAAAACAAACAAAACTTTTTTAAAAAATCACTAGAGGAGAATATTGGAGAAAATTAAGACCTTTCATTTAGTGATGAGTTCATAAAATAAATATAATATAAAATCATAATCAATTAATAAATAATAAATTAGACTTCTTAAATAAAAACTAAAAGTTCTGCTCTGAAAACACACTGGTAAGAGAGAGAAAATGGGGCTGGGTTTTAGTTTGGCAGCACCACGTTTGACTAGTACACACAAAGCTTTGAGTTCAATTCCTAGCACTGCAAAAGGGAGAGAGAGGGGAAAAAAAACACCCAAGACAGAAACTGGGAGAAAATATTTGTAAAATACATATCTGATACCAGATTTATAGTCAAAATATTTGAGGATCTCTTAAAGTTCAACAGTAGGAAAAAAGTAAGCCAATTAAAAATGAACAAAAATGTGAAAGGATGTATAGGTAGCAAGCAAGAATATGAAAAGATGCTTAATATAATTTGTATTTAAGAAAATGAAAATTAAAACAACAATAAGAAACTACTAAACACCTAGTAAATGACTTAAATCCAACATTCTAACTCCAAGTATATATGCCAAAATATATTCTCTTATCATGAATATCTAAAAAGCACAAGTAAAGTAAATTAATTTATAAAAATCCAGTATTCTAAAATTATCAATTCCTGAAGACCTACAGGAACGCTTATTTTTTGCCAATGAGGATGCAAAATACTACAGTCACTTTGGAAGACAATTTGGCAGTTTTATACAAAGCTAAACACAGTTTTATTACCTGATCCAGAAATCACATGCTTAGGTGTTTACCTGATGAATCTGAAAACTCACATACACATAAGAACATGCATGTGAACATTTGTAATGGATTTATTCATAATCACATAACTGGAAGCAACCAAGAAGAGCTTCATTGGGGGTATATAAACTATTTGGATACATTCATACAATGAAATACTATTGCTATGGTCTGAGTGCCTTTCCAAAACTCATATTTTTTAATTTTAACCCTGAATTGATTGTATTAGAAAGTAAGGCTCTTGGGAGGCAATTAGATCATGAAGGTGAGGAGCATCATGAATGGGACTAATGCCCTAAGAAAAGGCCTGAGAGAGCTGCTTGCCCCTTTCACCATGTGAGTTTGTGGCAAAAAGATGGTCATGTAGGAAGCAAGAACTCGCATTAAATCTGCTAGTGTCCTGTTCTGAACTTTTCAGTTTTTAGAACATGAGAAATAAATTTATGTGGTTCATAAGCCTCCCATTTTAAGGTATTTTTGTTATGGCAGCCCAAACAGACCAAAACAATCATCCAGTGACTAAAAAAAAGGAATGATTCCTTCAACCATTTGAAGATATGGTGAATCTTACTAGTATGTTGTTAAGGGAAAAAAAGATTGACTGAAAAACTTCTATATTATATTGTTCCAACATATGACATCTGGTAAAGACAAAACTATGGTTACTCTACCAAGGGTTGGAGAGGGAGGGTTTACTGAGTGATGCCAGGGGATTTTGTAGGTCATGATCTTATTCTGTGTGGTAAGATTATACTGGATACATGATACAATGCATCTGTCAAAACCAAGAGAACAAGAGAGAAGCTTAACATAGTCACTTATTAAAAAAAAGGAGGGCTGGGGATGTGGCTCAAGCGTTAGCGCGCTCACCTGGCGTGCGTGCAGCCCAGGTTCGATCCTCAGCACCACATACAAACAAAGATGTTGTGTCCGCCGAGAACTAAGAAAAAATAAATAAATATTTTAAAAAATTCTCTCTCTATCCCCCTCTCTCTCTCTCTCTTTAAAAAAAAAGGTAATAGAAGTCACAGGGCTCCAGGATAGAATACAAATGCAACAAAACAATGTAACTGTATTACAGGTATCTGAAGCCAATTCACTGAAGGGATTGGAGGTAGGGGGTGAGCTTACCTTAGTAACATGGGAAATGATAGAATCTGTAAGAATAATGGCAGAAGGAACTATGCACAAGTACTATATTTTAATTGACAAAACTGCTTCCCTGAAGGTATAAGCTTACAATTCTAGAATTACTTTGCATAAATACAGAAACTAAACACATAAGTAAGTGGATGGCAGACAGCATTGAGTCAGTTTTCTAATTGTTGAAATGAGAGATTATAGAGGATAAAGAAAAGAGGCTAGAATGAACCATGTGGAAATGGATTGGAGTTGGTTTATGAACTCATGTTTAGCTTAATAAAGAGATAGAAGGTATAGAAATGTTTATAGATATGTAAATACATCTTCATGTCTCCTTGCTCAATTGGCTAAGAGGGCCTGGAAGCAATAATATTACTAGAGTAAAAAACATGCTTAGTTAAACAAGGATGAGAGGTGGGAGGGAAAGGGAGTGAGAATGATATATAAGAGGAAAGGAGGGGTAAGACAAGATAATACAAATGGAAGAAATGATTTACAGTAGAAGGGGTAGAGATAGAAAAGGGGAGGGGAGGGGGGATAGTAGAGAATAGGACTGACAGCAGAATACATCAGACACTAGAAAAGCAATATGTCAATCAATGGAAGTGTAACTGATGTGATACAGCAATCTGTATACGGGGTAAAGTTGGGAGTTCATAACCCACTTGAATCAAACTGTGAAAGATGATGTATTAAGAACTGTGTAATGTTTTGAATGACCAACAATAAAAAAAAACCATGCTTAGGACTCAGATAGTACTTTCTAATAAGATTATCCTAGGATTCTTAGAGAAATTCTGGATTTTAGAACTGAGCAGTAAATATACATGACTAATTTGGAGCATGCTGTAGTAAAACTACTCTCCCCCCAAAGGCAAACTAAAGTATACTACTATGATGGAATAGTTAATGGGAATAGAAGCCAACTGAAAGTTCCCATTGGCCAAACCTGGAGCAACAAAATAAACAAATAAACATTTCATTATTAACCAATGTATAAACAAAATATTCATAAATAAATGCATTTTATTTATTGATATAAAAGATTTCATAAATAGATAAATGAGAGAATATTCTGTGTAGATAAATTTCAAATAATTTATATAATACTCTGTTCTCAAGGAGGTGGTCCCTAACACAAACCAGGTAATCAAGGTAAACATCAATCATGTGGTAAATCACATTGATAGTATATACCCTTCATAAACATCAAGGTACGCATAGCACACACCCATCATATAACCTTGATGTCTTGAAAAAGGCACTTTACTTCTGTGTCTTCCTCCTGAAAATACATTCCTTCAATCTGATCATGAGAAAAACACCAGACAAATCCAAACCAAGATATATTCTATAAAAGACCTAATGAGTACTCTTCAAAACTGTCAAGGTCATTGAAAAGAGGAAAATCTGAGAAACTGTCATTTATAGCCAAGAGGAGTCTGAGAAGACATGCCTACTAAATGTTCTGTCGTTTGCTGGATAAAATCTGTACCAGGAAAAAATGGCATTAAGGGAAAACTAAGGAATATGAATGATGTATGGACAGCATTTAATGAAAATGTATTAACAGTGTAGTGCTAATTGTGACAATGTACCAGATGCTCATAATGAGGAAACCTGAATATGGATTATATAGGAACCTCTGCCATGTTCTCAATACTTGTGTAGATGTAAAACTGCATTAAAATAGAAAGTTGAATTTTAAAAGGAGGAAGTTTGGAAAATTTACAGTATGTGAATTGAAATTAACATACATTGCTAAACTATGGTAATAAAGACTAGTGTCAGCTTTAAGAGACACACAGGATGATGGATAAATACATGGTCTAGAAATATATTCACATTAATATTATCAATTGATTTTCAGTAAACTTAATAAGGTAATTAATTCAATGAAGAAAGGGTTTTTTAACAAATGGAAATGGAAGAGTTGGATATCTACACACATAATACAAAAATATTTTGTTTGTGTTTATAGAAAAGTAGATAAATACACTTTAGAGACATGTATAGAGAGAAATCAAATGTCATTTTTAACTATTGAAAAAACGTGACATATGAGCATTCTTTTCACTATTTTTGAAACTTATCTGTATGTATAAATGTTTTGAAAACTAAATATTTGGGGGGAGAATATAATAATAGAGTAAAACAGAGAATAATAAAGGCTGCACTGCTGGGTGCAGTGATACAACCTGTATTTCCAGCAACTCAGGAGGCTGAGATGGGGATCACACGGTGTAGGCCAGAATCACAACTACAGAGACCTGCCTCAAAAAAAAATTAAAAATAAATAGATTGTAGATTCTTCTCGGAGCTAAAGCACCTCAGTACCAAAACAAAACAAAACTGCTTTATAACACTTCTCCAAATGACTTGAAATAATTAAATTTGATTGCATTAAATATTATAGCCACAGCAATCAATGGCTTTAAAATGAAACAAAAGGGAGCGGTAAATGCTGACAAATATGCAAGAGATTAGAGTAAGAAAATGACAGAATAAAAATCAATTGAATTTAGCATCATGAAGGTCATTTGTAACTTACAGGAAAGTAGTCTCCATGGGCACTGAGGGTGGAAATGAATTGTAAGTAGATGGGTGTAAATAAACAGTGAATAAATAAAAACAGCTTAGCAATAACCTCTTTGAGGAGATAGATACAAGAAATGTTTCTATTCTAGCAGGACAAAACCAGGAGTAAAGGGATGCAAAAGTAAGGTTTGGGACTGTGGGGAGAGATAGCAGATTTTGCATTGGTTGGCTTCTATTTTTTAAATGGAGAATGAAGCAAAGGTCTTCACATTAAATTTAGTCTGGAGAAATCGAGAAGCCTGAAGAGTTGGAAAGTTAACTTTTTAGAAGATCATAGTAAGATTTCTGTACTATTGTGACAGTCCAGAATGAATTTGTAATAGAATATGGAATATTCATGGATGTACATAAATTATTGTTAATTAGGTAACAGTGTATGTTTTGCATTTATCTGAAACTCTGTTCACTCAGAACACTGTATAGAAATCATTACAACAAATTTAATTACTCAAACATCTCAAATGTGTTTCAACTATTAGATTAGATACATTCATACAATGGAACACTACTCCCCTGCAAAGAGGAAGAAACAAAGTTCTGAAACATGCAGCAACATGGAATCTAAAATGTCTTATGTTAAGTGTAGGAAGGCAGACTTGAAACAATGCAAAATGCAGAAATTCATCTATATGAAGTTCTAAAATATGCAAAATGATAACCTATAGAAAATAAACCAGTAATGACTTATGGCCCAGGGATGATAATGGAGTAGGCTACACGGGCATTCTTGGGCATTTCTTATAATTGATGAAATTGTTTTACCTTTTGATTGTGGTGATGCTTACATGCTCTATGTGTTCATCAAGTCTCATAAAACTGTACACTAAAAGGAAAACTCTTATTATATGTAAGTTAAATATTTTTGCAGTTATTTTCTCATTTCAAGAATATGTATTTTTATCTTTTTAACACAACAAGAGTTTTAATACTAGTCCTAAATTCTCATTTTATTGGTTCTTCAATATTAAGATGCCATATCTTAATATTAAAAATGTAGAGTTTTGGACTTTAGATATTGCCTGAGGAAACTAAACAATTACATGAAATATGATAAAAGTGGTCTTGACAGTCTCTCAAAGTAGAAATTCCCACTGTCCTTCCAAGTGGATGTTACAGGTTTATCAGAGATGCTGATCACTTGTAGTTCCAGGGGCAGCTGAGTAGACCTTGGGCCCCAGTGCTCCTAAACTAGCCATTTCAGCAGGAAGCAACTTCAACTGTTGACTCACATTCTGACAAGGCAATGGGAAATTTATTTTTTTCCTCTAAACATAATGAACCTGTAAAGGAAAGATACTGCTACACATGTGCTATGCATGCTGAAAGAAAGTCCCTAATTGTCATGAGAGTATGGCATAGTAACATACATGACAGAACCAACACTTCTCTATGGGTCTGTACAGTGATGGCAAAGTAACAGAGAAGAAGGTAAGAATCGTTTCTGTATGTGTGGTGCTGAGGATTGAATCCAGGGCCTTGTACATGTGAGGCAAGCACTCTACCAACTGAGCTATATCCTTAGCTTAAGAATCACTTTCATAACAGGAGAAAAACTAGGGGAAAAATGCAATAGCATGATGAAGAGGGAAACGCTAGAATCAACTAAACACATCATCTGTTTTTTTATTTCCTATTCCCTCTACTAATTTTTTAACTGAGTAACAGTTTTCAAAATTATCTAAGACAAATTTTTTTAATTAATGGTGGACTATAGATATTTCTAAGTATTGAAGGAAATGGAGGTGAGAAGTATAGTAACATGAGTGAAGATACAATTCCAAGGAATACTTTACATCTTTACCAAATGAGTACCATGGGAGACATGTACCAAGGAATGAAATTACTCCAGGGCCTTGAGGAATCTCAGAAGATGTGCTCTATGTAAACTAAATTCCTTTTCTGGAATGGAAAAGTAGTGCCAGCAAGAAAATTGTCATTGCATGGTTGCCCATTTCTCAGAGAGCTCTAGAGATCCTTCAAGTTGGGGATGAGGATGTGGGAAGTTATTAAGGAAAAAAGTATCTGAACTTGATCCTTGGAATCATGATAGGTAAACAGATATTTATCAAATTATTTCATATGTGCCCTGAATATACATTGCTATAAAAACTTTACAAGGAAAATATTTTAGAACAAACAGAAAATCACAGAAGGGTAGCCAGCCATTGCAGATAGGAAAAGACCATTTGAAATGGGGAATGATCATATATTTTCCAATATGGAAAATTTCTGTATGGGATTGGATCTAGACCTATTCTATTTTAGAAAGATGATAAGAAGATATAATTTTATAACTTCTGCGAGAAATCATAGAAGACAAAAATATAGCCAAATACTGCAAACAGTTTCCTGATATTAAATCAGGGGACAATATCAATTTATTCATTCACCAAATAATAATAAACACAGAATACATGTTAGTTCCTATGATAGATTGGAAACCAGAACAATGAAAAAGAAACCTTGATTTTCGCATGAATTGGACTGAATAAGATAATAGACATTAAAGTTGAGGGGAAATGAGATAATTCACTAGGGTTGGAAGTTAAATACTACAATTTCTCTTTAAATTCTCACTTATAAATAATAAATATATAAAGCTATACTAATATTTAATGTACAAATTGGCATGAAATTCCTTTTTGAGCCCAAATGCAAGACCTCATATGTGCTGTATAACTTCTTGAGATAACCTGATGAAACTGTGGGAGTTCAATAAGACAGGTGACCTTGCTCCAATTTGAACTGTTGTAAGCACACTAGTTAAGTATCTCGACAGATCACATTGTCTAGTTTTAATAAAACACACACCAAAAATGAGGAAGAAATCTTAAAAAATTTTTATAAAGTAGTCCACAAACGGCAGGCAATTGTCTTAATATAAGTATAACTATTAGAAACTGATCTTGATTCTTCTTTATTTTTTATCAGACACTTATGAGTTAAAATCAATAATACTTCCATAAGGTCTAATATAGTCATGTTCATTAATAGTATTGATATTGACTAAAGGGCGCTTTCTCCAAATAAGTCCCGAAAAGGGGCACTTTCCTGCAGCTGCGGCCAGCGGTGCCAACGTCAGGCTCTCCCCCAGCGGTGCTGACGGCGGCGGCCCGGCCCCGGTGACCTCATCGCCTGGACGGCAGCGGATCCGGGGGGCGGGGAGAGGCAGGGGCGGCCTGGCGCAGGCAAAGGCTGCAGGGCCTGGGCGTGGCTGCTGTAGCTCTCTCCGGAGCAGAGCCAAGCCCAGCCGATCGCCCGCTGCGTGCGCCCCCCCGCGCCTCGCGCGCCTTGGCTGGCCTCAACTCCCTGGAGGCGGTGAAACGCAAGATCCAGGCCCTGCAGCAGCAGGCGGTCGAGTCGGAGGACCGCGCTCAGAGCCTGCAGCGGGAGCTGGACTGCGAGCACGAGCGGCGCGAAAAAGCCAAAGATGATGTGGCAGCTCTCAACAGACGCATCCAGTTGGTGGAGGAGGAGCTGGACAGGGCCCAGGAACGGCTGGCCATCGCCCTGCAGAAGCTGGAGGAGGCAGAAAAGGCTGCGGATGAGAGCGACAGGGGAATGAAGGTGATACAAAACCGCACCATGAAGGACGAGGAGAAGATGGAGATTCAGGAGATGCAGCTCAAAGAGGCCAAGCACATCGCCGAGGAGGCCGACCGCAAGTACGAGGAGGTGGCTCGGAAGCTGGTCATCCTGAAGGGCGAGCTGGAGAGGGCAGAGGAGCGTGCGGAGGTGTCTGAACTAAAATGTGAGGACCTGGAAGAAGAACTCAAGAATGTCACTAACAATCTGAAATCGCTGGAGGCTGCATCTGAAAAGTACTCTGAAAAGGAGGATAAATATGAATTAGAAATTAAACTTCTGTCAGATAAGCTGAAGGAGGCCGAGACTCGCGCTGAATTTGAAGAGAGAACAGTGGCCAAACTGGAAAAGACGATCGACGACCTGGAAGAAAAACTTGCCCAGGCCAAAGAAGAGAACATGGGCCTACATCAGACACTGGATCAGACACTAAATGAACTTAACTGTATATAACCAGAACCGGAAGAGTCTTGTTCCAACAGAAAACCTAGAGCTCCATGTCTTTCTCTTCTTTTGTAACAAGTTTCTTTTGTTATTGCATCTTCGCTTTACTAGGATTTCAAGCAAATTATGATTATGTGACCAAATATTTTGTATCAAAGAAGCTTTGGGCACCAATTAAATCTAATTCCTCCTCCTTTTTTTTTATTTTTAATTTCCAAATGGCACCAGCTTTCTCAGCTCTACTTTTATCCTTTATCATTTATTCCTAAGGTAGGCAGGGCGTTTCATACTGAGCACACTCCCTTCAGATGGAGGGCTTTTGGTTCCTGGGAATATAGTCAACCCCACACTTTCAAGAATAGGCTCCGATGTCTAGTTATGGGTTGATTTAAGATGCTAACGGGTGTAACGGTTCTGGGTCACTGTTGGCCAAGTTACAGGAGGCTAGGGACCATCACAATAAAATGGGTGGGGATTTCCCATCCAGAGCAAAAAAAAAAAAAAAAAAAAAAGAGCCATCGTGGGAAACCATGAACCATAGATAAACCTAGTCATCCCGCCCTTCTCCACACTCCACTGTGCAGAATACATATCCTTGGAGCAGTCAGCTTGACAGTGCTTGGGAAATAGTCATAATGTTTACCCAGGTATTGCCTGGATAATCCTTGATACTATGTTCTACATTTTTCTTTCATTCTAAAGTTGTCATCTGATGAGCAAGTGTCTTACTTATTCTAATAATGACCCAAGCTTATTGGCTCTCGGGGCCATACCTGAGCAGGAATATTGTGCAGTACAGTCCTGTTAGGGTCAGCCATATCAAAAAGACTGCTAGCCATCCATAAATTACACAGAAGAGTTGTTTTGGTTTTTTTTCTGTTAACAAACATGTTGGGCAGAAGGGGTCTCTCTGGCAGCAAAGTAGATATAGAAAAGTAATTGGCCTGATGTCATCTCCATCCATCAGGGAATGGCAAATTATCCAAGATTTGAATTCCTTCTTTGGGACCAAGTTAATAAAATACCAAGAAACTTCTGATGAAACTGGATATGGAGAACTTTTACGCAGGGGTTGCACATTTTGGCTTTGTTGTATTTTTGCTTTCTCGGTCAACATCTCAGAGCTGAAACATTCCACATTTCCCCAACAGTGTGGGGACCAACTTGAGTTTACAATTCTGACTAAATTCACCCTGCTTCCAGCTTTTCCAAATCCCCTGCCCCTCACTCCTATTTATTAAGCATCACAATACCCAGGAGATACACTAGCAAATTGTGCAGCTGAATAAAATCCACACTTTTCTTTAGATCCTTGTGAATGTATCATATGTAATAGTATCACTTTTTCTACATTTTGGTCAAATAAATTTTTATATAAATGAAAAAAAATATTGACTAAAATATAATTATTAAAATCTAATGAGAAGTTTTCTACTAATAGGAAATTTTGAAAATTATTTTCAAAAAAGAAAATAATTAATATTACATTCACCTTTTCCTCATTCTTTTTCTATTTCTATAATTGGCAAAGTTTTATAATTAGATATCATTTATTTTATTATGTTTATATTTTAATATGGGCCATAATTTACATATTGTGTTAGCTTTTCATTGCTGTGACAAAAAATCAACTCAGTGAAGGAATGATTTATTTTGTCTCACAATATCAGAAATTTCAGTCCACGGTCTCTTGGTATCATTGCTCTGAGTTTGAGGTAAGGCAAAACATCAAGGCAAAAGGGTGTATCAGAGCTGCTTACCTCAGAGAAGCCTGGAAGCTCTTGCCTAGCATGTGTGAAGCACTGGGTTTAATCTTTAACATTGCATGAGAAAAACAAACAAATAAATGTTACCTTCAAACAACAAACAAACAAAAGAAAGATGTCCTTCTAGGACATGTGTCTTCTGGCTTATTTCCTCCAACCAGGCCCCACTTCCTACAGTTTCCATTGTCAATTCCCAATAATGCCAAATTATAATTTCATCAATGGGTTAAACCTTTTGTGAGGTTAGAGGCCTCATGATCTAATAACTTTTTCAAAGGCCCCACTTCTGAACACTTCTGCATTGGGGATCAATCTTTCCATTGGGAGATATTCTAGATGAATACGATAACATATAATTAAAACATTAGTATACAAATTCATGAAAATAATTACTTTATGAGAGGCACGTCAAAAACATTTTCTAAATACTAGTTCAAGGAAACTAATATCAATAACCAGGAACATGATAAAAGAGATGTTTTAGGGACATTTGAAAAGCAATGTGAACATGATACAAAGAATGTAATAATCATTAGAAACCAACCTGACTTTTCTAAAAAAAAAAAATCACACAACTGACTTCATTTATCTTTTCAATATCATTCTTATATTTAGAAAATAGATTAAATATTACCATATTGTTTTGGGCAAGACACTCATAAAATCAAGATGTGAAAAATAACAGGCTTTAGATGACACATGCCAGGAAGAATAGCTTGTATGATAGATAACCAGAATAATCTTTCCGGCTTACTTCCTCTAGACTACAGCCCAAATTTCTTTGATTACCCTGAGAATGAGGTCTACAATCCATTGATTCTACTAACCTTCACTGACCCCCAAGTGATGCCTTCACTACCCTATTTAGCCAGTTTACATTTCACAGCTCAATCATTACCATCACTCTTACTAGGTCCTTAGCTCCTTTGGCTCTTGCCAGCTTTCTCCACTGAACTTCCACCCTCTACACCTACATCTATGATTGAATCTTAACAAGGCTACAACTGAGCTAGTCTCAATCACATATCCAGTATCACTTTAAATTCATGGACACATATTCTTTAGTACCACAAAAGATCACAATATTTGTACAAATTCTTGTTTGTTCACATTCTCACTCTCTTTAATAAGAGTTTTAGATATTTTTGTCCTTTCCAGTCATCAATAGGTTTTCTTCCATCCTTGCTATGTTTTAATAAATTTTCCTCCAATTGAATTGAGATAACTGGAGTTATCACAACTATTCACATCTATGATCATAAATCCTACTTAACCTTCTGTTAACATAGAAAATTGCCCAGTTCCTAGATGTTACCTGTCAATAATTATGAAGTTTATTTATTTATTATAATTATTTTATTATTTTTTATTAAATTTATTGTTTTAATTTTAATATATTTAAGTTTAATTATTTATTTTACTTTGAGCCTGAAATGTTAGCTTACCAAAAGCCATGAGAGTCTTGGTTTTTATACAAAGCACAGTTTAGTACTCTTAGAAATTTTAGTACCTCATTCATACATTGCTGGTAGGACCTCAAATTGTTGCAAACAGTCTGGAAAGCAGTATGGAGATTCCTTAGAAAACTTGGAATGGAACCACTATATGACCCAGTTTTCCTACTCATCCACATTTATGCAAAAGACTTAAAATCAGCATACTATAGCAATGTGGTCACATCAATGTTGTTAGCAGCTCAACTCACAATAGCTAACTTTGGAACCAATCTAAGTGCCTTTCAATAGATAAATGGATAAAGAAAAAACATAGCACATATACAGAATGTTATATTTCTTAGCCATAAAGAAGGATAAAATGATAGCATTTGCTAATAAATAAATAGAACCGGAGACTATCATGCTAAGTGAAATAAGCCAATCCCCCCCAAAACCAAAGGCCTAATGTTCTCTCTGATATGCAGATATTAACTCACAATAGCATCAGGAGGCAGGGGCAGGAATGGAGGTTCACCAGATTGGATGGGGGGAAGGGAGTGGTGGGAAGGGGAATGGGAATAAAAGAGAGAGTAGAATGAATTGGACATAACATTTCTATGTTCTTAATGATTACATGACCAATATAACTTCACATCATGTACAATCACAAAAATGGGAACTTATACCCCATGTATATATGTCAAAATACATTCTACTATCATCTATAACTAAAAAGAACACATTTTATTTTTAAAAAAAGAAAATGAAGCACCTACTATACATACATTTTCTTGTGATGTGTCATCCTAATCAGGCCATAGGGGCCCCACATGTTTGTCTAAAATTATTTTGGGGTGTTTCTGGTTTTCTGGTAAATATGGTAATTTCAATCGCAGACTGATGAAAGCAGATTGCCCTCCCCAATGTAGGTGAGTCTTGCCCAATCTGTTGAATGCCTGAATAGAATAAAAGTCTGAGTCAAAAAGAATTCTCTTTTTTCCCAATTTACTATCTTCAATCTGGAACTACAATTACACCATCTACTTTCTTAGGTCTCTAACTTGTCAACTGCAGATCTTGTACTATTCCACCTCCATCATTGTGTGAATCAATTTGTTATAATAAATAAATAAATCTATCAATTCTGTTTTTTTTAATACCCTGACTAATATAGTTCCCTTGGCCCTGATTTCCACAGGTCTTTGTATTGAGAATAAGCAACATCTGTATATGCAATGGGTTGCATTACAGGAAAGGAATTTTGAGTTTGGAGAACCTGAATATTTTATAATGGGATGTGAACAACTTCTCTTGACCTGTACCCATAGGGAGACATTATCTGTATTATACTGAACAGTAAGAAAACATATTTTAACTTGCTGTGCAAACAACCTTGAAAAAATAGTCCAGAATAAAAGAGAAATATGATAATTTTCTCTCAAGACACATATGAATTTGAGAAAAGATGAAGAATTCATTTCTAACTTGGCCAACCCCTCAACGTATATGTTTACATTAGCCTGTCTCCTATTGCCTACTCAAGAATGTTGCACAAGTAATTTCCCCTTCTCCCTCCTGAGTGTTTTTTCTTTCTTTCTTTTTAATTGAATCATTTTTTTTTACATAAATTTCTCCTATCTTAAAAATATGGGCTCATTTGTCTCATCTCTCTCCTTTCTTTCATACCAAATCTCACAAGGAGAAAGTAAAACCCTATTTAAATTCATTGCTCCCAGTTTTCTTCTTCCATTATCTCTGTAACTCATTGTAACTAGGTGTCTTCCTTCCAGTCACTCTACCAACCTCCTCTTACCAAGATCACTTTCTTAGTCCATAGAGCTGCTGTGACAAAATATCATAGGCTGTGTATCTTATAAAGAATGCAAATTTAATTCTTACAGTTCTACAGGCTGAGAAATCCAAGATCAACATCACAGTGGATTCAATGTCTGCTAAGGGCCTACTTTCTGCTTTATGGAAAAGTGCCTTCCTGCTGTATTGTCACATAGTGGAGAGGGTTGAGCTAGCTCCCTAAAGTTTATAGTGTATCAATATGTCGGCTCTGCTGTGGTGACTAGTGACTTCTTTAAGGCTCAACTTCTTAATACCACCATCTTGGGAGTTAGAATGCCATCCTAACAATTACTAGGGGACACAAACATTCAAACCATAGGAACCAACAATGACTTTCCTTTTGTTAACTCTGATGACAATCATCACTTCTCATCTTGGTCTAGTGGCAGCACTTGCATATTTTGGGTTCCCTGTCCATTTTGACCCCATTATTCTTGGGACTTTCAGGAAACCATTTCACCACATTTCCACTGCTCTCTATGTCCAGGCTTTCCTAGACTTCTTGGCCAGTTTCACCTCTTCTCTAACTTCTAAATGCTGAAGTGACCCAGAGATCAGTCATGAGATTTCATTTTATTTATATCTTCATTCATTCTCTTGATCATTTATCTAGTTTTATGATTTTTTAAATAGCATCAACTATATGCTGCTGACTCCCAAAGCTATTTATCTTTCTGGCTCATATTTCTTGCCAGAACTCTAGACTCATGTGTCAACATGTTTTTCCTGAATATTCACTTGATCTCTCAAACTTAGAAACTGCTGATAGCTCCTGTTTGCCTTGCTTCTATTGTAGTCTTCTCCATTTAGAAGACTTCTCCATCTAGACACTCTTAAGTCATCCATGACTTCTCTCACATTCTGCATTCTATCCTTCAGCTGATGCTTCCTAGTTTTCCTTAAAAATATAGAAAAGATAGCTGATCTTTACTACTTGCACTGCTACATTCTAATTCAAGCCACCAAAATCTCAAAATCTTGTCCCTATCCACAGAGAACCTGGTCCTTCTTTTGGCTCTTGGCCAACTTTTGTTTATTTTCAAAAGAACATCTAAAATAATCCTGCTTTAATGTAAGTCACACTATTTCAATCCTCTACTTAACTTCTCCCCATGGTAAGAGCTCACATCTTTTGCAGTGATATATAAAGTCATTATTTTTCCTCTGATCCCAGTCTAATCTCCTTTTTTATATCACTTCATCTACACCAACCCTGACTTGCTTCCTGAACAAACCAGGGAGGCTTTGCCCTCAAGACTTATCCAGGAATGATCAACCCCCAAAAAAGTCAATTAGCACTATACTGTTTCCTTTACATGGTAACCATACCTGGCCAATGTATCTAAAATTCTAACAACTTTCCTTTTCCCTCACAGTGCTATCTCTCATTACATTCCCTAACATTTATTTGTTTACATTTTATATCTCATTTATTTGCTCTGCTTATTGCCCCCACTAGAATGTGAGCCTAATAAGAGAAGATTAATTCTTTGCTCTGTGCTCAGTACTTAGAATAGCAACTGGGTCCATGGGAATGTAACTCAACACTCATTTACAATAGTCACTCATTCAATGAGGAGTTCAACAAACAGGGATGGATTACATTTAGATGCAAAAATCATGGGTGAACTTGGATAAGAATATTCTAAGTGAAATAATTTGGTCTCAGGAAAACACCACAAGAATCCACAAATGTGACTTACAGAAGTAGAGAATAAAATGTAGAATGGTGGTTGCTGGGGTTGGGGAGTAGAGGGAATGAGGAGGTGCTATTCAATGGATATACAGTTTCAGTTATGTAAGATGAATAAGGTCTACAGATCTGCTGTACAACATGGTACTGTAAGTTAATACTGGGTAATGCACTTAAATTTTTAAGGAGGTAGATCTTATATTTAATATTCTTGCCACATATGAGCACAAGAATGTAGAGCACATGGAAAATTTGGGATGTGATGTTTATTGCCTTGATTGAAGTGCTCAGTTCAAACTCATCACATGATACACATTAAATACGTATAGTTTCGTATATAAAAAATACCACAATAAAGCTGTTTTCAAAAACCTATCACAAAAATAAAGAAGAAAACTTTATTTGACTTCTCTTGCAGTTTTCCACACACAGCTTATTTGGACCCAGTGACTCAGTATATGCATTTTTTCTGACCTACAGTCCCTTTCTTCTCATTACTCATCATAGGTTTCAATTGCTCGATGAAATCTCTCAGGTTATTAAGTGGACTAAATCCTCTTTTAGAATGGTTCTGTAATATGTTCAGACTCTAGTTGTTGCCCTTAGTATGCTATATTATAATTATTGGTCTTACGCTGTCTCTTAATATGCTATGTGGTCTTACATGCTAAGATCCATGTTCATAATATGCTGCCTTCCAAATTCCTGTATTCACAGTACATAACAATTATTCAAATGTAGTTAAACTTAGTATTTAAAAAAAGATAGAGTGAAGAAACTTCCCAAGAGCTTTAGTATATGGCAAAATTGACAATAGTAGATATTCTTTATCCAACTATGCAAAATAGTTATGAAATACTGTGCCCCAAACACTGCCTTATGAGATGCTGAGCCTCCCATCAACGTGGAGTGTAAGGAGAGCTTGAATGGCCAGTGCTCAGGGATCTGGGTAAAAGATTCTCAGATCACAAAGGGAATTATACTGGGAAAGCCCTCCTGCAGGATCTGTAGAATTCTAGTACCTCATTCTCCAATTTTTCTGTTTTTAAATTTATGGTACTCTGAGGTTTTTAGCATTCTATACTATCCTGATTTAGTACAATTTGGATCCAACTTAAGGATTAAACACAAAGTTAAATGTAAATCTATACTGAATACATTTGCTCAAATAGCCTAAATGACTTTATAGTAAAAATATTGTTTATTTGTTTGTTTGTTTATTTATTTATTTAAGTACCAGGTATTGAACTCAGGTGCACTCAACCACTGAGCCACTCCTGTATCCCTATTTTGTATTTTATTTAGAGACAGGGTCTCACTGAGTTGCTTAGCACCTCGCCTTTGCTGAGGCTGGCTTTGAATTCCAGATTCTCCTGTCCCAGCTTCCTGAGCCACTGGGAATACAGCATGTGCTACCATGCCAGGCAGGCTATATTTTAAATTTAAAGGTCTCAATCTATTTTCATGTCACATGTTACTTTTTACATTATTAAGTTTAGCTTTCAAACAATATTTTGCATTTCTAAAATACGCTGCTGTCTTCATTCTATGCTGTGTATTCTAGTATGCAAAGGATTAAATGTCTTCTCCAAGATCATATAGAATGTCAGGGAAAATTTCAAAGTAGAATTTTTTTCCCATTTTAACCATTAATTGATGGATGGGTAAGATTTTTTATTTTTCCCCCAAGATTTTCCTCAACTTATTTAAGAAAGAAAACTTCCATTTTATTTTTTCTTAAACTAAATAACGAAAATATACTGTATATTTTAACTAAAAATTTTTCAATTTACTAGTTACCCAAAAGCTCAGACTAGACTCCTAGAATTAATATAATAATCTGTCTTTGAATCACAGTACTCCACTAATATATTTTTTCCATCAGTCTCTCTCACTTTCTACTCATCTCCAATAGGATGCCTTCAAATATAAATTCCCTCTGTCAGAAAATCAGTCTATTCTTGATTTTAAAGGAATCTGACATAACTTAAAATCATTTAAAGCCAAAATAGTGCACTTCATTTATTGGCTAGTTATTTTATGCTTTTTATTATGCAAAACTACAATGACTTATTTCTTCTAATGTAAAATAAGACAAGTTACTACATATATTTCAGTAATTATTAGCAAAAACTGCAAAAATAAAAGAAAGCCATAACTATAAGTTGCTAACACAATAAGTTTTCTCTGAGAACTAATTTCTGAAGTTCAGGAAATTTTAGAAACTGTGAAAATATTCCATATAAGTATATGTCTTATGATTTCAAATTCCATTTGCTTTGCTTATTATTAATTCATACATTTTTTTACTAAGATATTTGTATCACAATAGCACCGTATTTTTTTAACCTCATAATATGAATGGAATGGAAATATAAATTTTGAACCTGATAACTATATACATTATCATGCATTAAATCCAAATCTCCCAAGAATATAGATAATTATTTGAGGAAATTAGTAGAGAAAATTTGAATTGGACACAATAACTTTGTAAGGACATGTGGAATTGGAGTAGAAAACACAATTTACTACAAGGTATCCTCAGTGATTGCCTGAGATATATATATGATGTCTCTCAGATTTTCCTCCTCTGTTTTGGGTCTACATAAAATCCAAGTAAAGGAAAATCAATCTGTAGAAGGTAGATATCAGTAAGTCCATAAACAAAACTGCTAACCATTTGTTAGGTATCTTAACTTTGCTATGTTAGCCTTCAGGCCCTAATATAAATTAAAGAAATGAATGTAAGTTAAAAATTTGCATCAGGATGGGCAACTTTTTACTATGATATTTAATAGCTATAATAAGCACTTAACTTTTTTTAGAAAGAGAGAGAGAGAGAGAGAGAGAGAGAGAGAGAGAGAGTGTGTGTGTGTGTGTGTGTGTGAGAGAGAGAAAGAGAGAGAGAGAGAGAGAGAGAGAATTTTTAAAAATATTTATTTTCCATTTCTCGGCGGACACAACATCGTTGTTTGTATGTGGTGCTGAGGATCCAACCCGGGCCGCATGCATGCCAGGCGAGCGCGCTACCGCTTGAGCCACATCCCCAGCCCAGCACTTAACTTTTTAAAATAATTTTTTAGTTGTTGATAGATATTTATTTAATCTATTCAATGGGCAATCAATCAAACTAATCCTATGCCAGTCATTTTAGAGTCCCTTACACATCCAGAAAGAAGGAAGGAGGAAGGAAATAACGACAACAGTCTTCCAATACTTCTGTATGTCAAGAAAGAGGACACTTATGACCAGAATCAACCTCTGATTCCTTAGCAGAAATGTAATCAACAAAATAGGGAGCATAATCATCTAAATAAGGTTTTCATAAAGAAAGTGGAATTCAACAAAATTTTTTTCATTAAGCCTGTATAGTATGTAATGTGTATGTGTGTGTGTATTTTTTTCCAGTGCTACAGATTGAACCTAGAGCTCACATATACTAGAAAAATACACTATCATTAAGCAACATACCAACCCTGTACGTGTATATGTTGCATTAGTCAGTAAATGAATAGAGTTGGAGAATATAATGTGAAATAAGCCAATCCCACAAAACTAAAAGCCAAATGTTTTCTCTAATATGTGGATGCTAATACACAGTAAGGTGAGGGGGAGTACTAGAGAAGAATAACATTACCTTAGATTAGGTAGAGGGCAATGATAGGAGAAGAGGGGAGGGAATATGGGGATAGGAAAGATAGTAGAAATAAACAGACATTATTACTGTATGTGTATATGTGACTACACGACCAAAATAATTCTGCAACATGTACACTCAGAAAAATGAGAAGTTATATCCAACTTTGTATGATATATCAAAGTGCATAAATGCATTCTATCATCATGCATAACTGACTAAAACAAGTTTAAAAATTAAGTTAAAAAAAAAAACACCCAAACTAAGAAAATATATGCCCCACAATTCTTTAAAACCCTTTGGAGGAATTTAACATGCTTGCCTATATAAAAAGTGATTGTGTTCAAAATTCTTAGAGCCTAAAAACCTCAAAATTTCATTGAGTACAAAACACAGGTCAGACAAAATACACAAAACAAATCTTATGCAAGTAGGTCTATGGCATTTTTATGTATTTCCTGAAGATAGTATACACCTTTCAATTCCTTATATAACCACCAAAAAGAAAAAAAAATAATCTAGATTAACAAAGTGACACTCTCTGTTGTTTGTGTCTTAATGATAAGGATAGAAAACAGGAAGGAAATTATTCATTCCTTGGATTTTTAAATCATCCAAAAGATCCTGTTCTCATGGTGCACTGTGACTCCAGTACAGATGTATCCTTAGATTCAAGTGGTGTTTTGCTAATTTCCCTAGGTCCTTTGCTTTCTGGTTTTTGTTTTATTTTCTTCCCTGACATTTCCTCGGCACTTGCTCCTGCTCCCTCTCCCTCTTTTCCTGCCTCTCCTTTCCCCTCTCCCTCTGTCAGTGTCCCTGTCCCCCTCCCTTTCTCTTCTTTCCCTCTCTTCTAATTAGGCCACTTCTTTCTTCCTATCATTCTTGTTCTAAATATGCTTGCTAAGTTCATCACTGCTACTGCCTCTTTTCCACGTTATCTTGTTTTAGGCACAATGTCAGTGCCATTTTTCTTGTGATTCGTGAAAGTCTTTCTTTCTGGTCCCTGCCCAGGCCTCCTACCCCCTGCCTAAGCTTTTCCTTTTTCCTCTATTATCTAGTACATGCTCTGTTATATTTCTAGCCCTTAAAATTCACAGAGCTCATGAAAAAAGAAAACTACAGTTATGGTGAAACAACAGAGGTTTGTCCAAAAACTACCCGTGGTTATTTGGATCTAGTTTCCTATGTTGTTTCTAAACAACAGTTTCATTGCTCAGATGTGAGGGGGGAAAGAAATGCAAAAATCAAGTAAAAGCCCTGGAAAAAGCACTAGTAATCTGTTTCTTCTTAGGGTGACTCAATTGCCCCATGCCGGCATTCATATGATAAAACAAGACATATTTACATTTTTCCTTTTGCTTACTGGACAGTTGAATAAAAATATTTCTGTTCACCCAATTACAATTAACTCTTAGTAGCAATAGGACAAAACACATGCCATCTTAAACAGTTAGTACTAAGTATAAAGAAAATACATTTAATTTTAAATTAATGGGATGTTCACAGTTTTCTTCAAAACACTGAGAAAAGAAATGAAGTGACTGATGCCTGAACTCCTAGTGACACGTGCAGAATCTTATGGGGTAAAGAAACTCCTAGTGGACAATAATAGCCAGTTTAACATTTTTATCTTTGATGCAATTCTTTGCTTAGATATGGATTGATTTGAAAGACTTTAATTGTATTTTGTTTTGTATTTTGTTTTTCTATAACATCCTTTTGTGTTTCTTTTTATGGCTGGATTAGTTACCTAAAAACATTTTCCTTACTCTGTAAGCACAAGGTACCATGTGAATTGCCTCAGTACTGATCAGAATTTTTATTTTCCTTTCACAGGTGAACAGGATTTTTACATGCTTTGAAAAAAGAATATATTTAAAGTCTTAATAGAGAAATTGATCATTACAAACATAATTGGATCCCTTGCCTTCCTCATTTTTTTACTCTACATGCATCTGCAGTAGTCTATTCACCTGCTGACCCACAGAGGAAAACAAAAATCTTTCTGATTATAACTGGAAACATTTTTTAAAATTCTATATTTGCAAATATATAATATTTTTTTATTTATATATATTATATTTATAATATAATAAATCAAAATAACCAAAAGTGATAGCACTGGGAATGTCAAATTAATTTCTCTATATGCTATAACCAGAAGATATCAGTGCAGACATAGTAAATTGAGCTGAACTTACAAAAAATCTTTTATACACCTGAATTAGCCTCATCAGAAAGAAGAGAAGCAGAAAATATATGGATGCTAAATAGATCATTAGGAAATTAAAGATGAGCAGAATAGACAATAAAGAAGAAAAAACAAAAAGCAGAAGTACAGCTATTCAATTAACACTGATGTATAACTGCAGATATAATATAGATAGAAATTCATATTCTAAGAATCTTCTAAAAAGAAATACTGCTGTGATAAGAGAAAAGGGAGCATTAACACTGACCAGCTTTTGAACAGTTATATTTTGCCCTTTGAAGTTCTGTAAAAATTTCACTTTACCAGTAATATTTAATTGTAGCATAAAAAATAAATACCATTCACTTGATATAAAATAGGGATAGTATGTAAATTAGGTAAGTTTCAATTCATGTCTTCTTACTCATATCTGTTGGCAGTTTTCAAATAAATTCCATTACAGTCTTGAGTATATCAGACTAAAATGGTCCCCCTAGAGAAAAATTAAAGGAGATGTGCAAAACACTGGGTATGGAGGCATTTTAAAATAGGATTTTATTGTCCAAAAGAACAGATGCAAGGAAGATGTATATTCAATATTAAAAGATGTATATGTATTTTTGAATTGATGGGCTAATTGTATAAAAAATGAAGAAATAAGAGAGCATGAATTTATAATAATATTTTGATGCACGAGCATACTGTATTCAGATAAAAAAGCGATTTAACTAACCTGATCTAAAAAAAAAAAAAACAATAGAAATCTCAGCTTGTAACTGAATCAAAAGTGTCAAACCAAAATAGTTTTGTGCTTGGAGAGAAAATAAGGAAAGATTGAGGATAAAATTGCTGGAGGTACCCAATTCCACAGAGATTTCCAATCCACAAAAATGCTAGAAATTCATCAAAATATACTTGATGGTGTTTTTCTCCTTTATACCCCAATTTCTTAAGGAGAAATAGTTCATACATTTATATCCTGAGGAGTTTCAGCAAATTTCACTAGATTATTTCTAATACATATTTCTAGTAGCATTTAGAGTATTTCAAATGATAAGAAAACATTATGCATTTATAAAGGATCAGTCTCCAGGAGAGGCATAAATGCAAGTGTTAGCTCATGTAGAATAAGATCATGATCAAGAAAATACTTGGTCAACATTTCCTAGAAGTTTCTTTTTTGCTTTTTAATTTCCATCACTCACTTTACTCAGACTGTGGAAAAGGCTGTTAGCTGGATGTCTTATAAGTTGGGCTCACCTATCAAATTTTTATAGTCTTCATAAATGACACTTTTACCATCTGTGGTACCAAAATTAAGCACATACTATAAAAAAGGCAAACAAACAAAGAGGTATGTAAAAGATCTTCATCTACCTCTGCACAGGACCAGGGCAGGTGAGCTCACCCCACAAACATTTTTACTTTGATATGACAGCTGTGATAATGATGAAAAGTTAATGGATTTTTATCAACATCAACTTGATGATCATAGACGTTGTTATTTTTATTATTTTTAAGGAGATTGGTGTTGCATAAACATGAAGGCATATATTCACAGAATTTCTTAGATTTATAGGTTACGGGTGCTACAAAGACTTCTCTCCTTTCTGAGGTAGATAAATTGAGTTCCGGCTGGGGATGTGGCTCAAGCAGTAGCACGCTCGCCTGGCATGCATGCGGCCTGGGTTCGACCCTCAGCACCACATACCAACAAAGATGTTGTGTCCGCCGAGAACTAAAAAATAAATATTAAAAATTCTCTCTCTCTCTCTCTCTCTCTCTCTCTCTCTTTAAAAAAAAATTTAAATTGAGTTCTATGCAGTTTACTATGTAGGGGCCTTTCAAATGAGACCACAAAATCGCAAATCCTTCCTCTCCTGTGTGGACATTAGAGATCCCATAGCAGTTTTCATAAGAGTAGGGGCTTGTCACTATGCCACTGTGCAAATTCCTAGGAACTACCTTAAAGTTCAACAGCTAGCTTTTCTCCACAGGATATTAGTGTATTAGATACCCTGAAATGTTCAGTATATTTACTCAATTTATTAAAAATGTTCTCCTAATGGTTCTGAAATATCTTTTTCCAAAGCAAAAAAAGAACCAAAGGTCTCCTTAGGTAAAGTGACAGTAATGTTTGTTACATGAAATCAAACTTCCTTCTGAAATATTTGATTAGTCTCCTTGAACACAAATGCCTATGGTATCAATTTAATTAAAAAAATAAAAACTACCAGTATGTAATAAAAAAAATCTTATAATTCATAATCCATGCTTTCTGATACAGGTAATGTAAAATAAATGATATAATCTACAAAACAATGACAAATGAAAGACTTGGAAAAGGTTATGGTTTGACAAGGTAACATTTTTGAAATCTGGACACCAATCAAATTGATGTAGCTATTGGTGATGCAACACTTTCTGACATTAAAGTCTTTACCACTGTCCAAAACATATAGAAGAGCCCATTGTGACTGCTTAATGTCAGCTTTTGTTCATAAGCTCTTTCATAAAACTGAAACCAGGAAAATGATTTAAAGCAGTTCAATTTGTCTATTTACCTTAATCTTTAACTATTCCCATATGTCTGGCTACATGATGTATGACTCTTCAAAAATCAATTTTTCAAAGATATACACAACAGAAAAAAAGTCAGGCTCCTAACCTTTTATGTGTTGAACTTTTATAGAGCTCTGGAAAACAAAATGCTTTTAGGTTTCATAAAAGGGGAACATAAACGAAGAAAGGGTATTTTCTTTTCCATTCTTTTTAGTAAATATTTGCATCAGTGAAGATAGAGCATGCACTAATTTCTAGGCATATGAAAAGTCCTTTCACAAGTTCCTCCCAAATACTGTGCAAGAGGCAGAGCAAAGAAGTGGAAAGATCTTGGGCCTTGAACAATACTATTAACCTCAAGACTGGACCCTCCTTAGGGCCCATCTGATCTGTGGACCTTTTATTGTACAAAAGGATATATTACCTTACATAAATCAGACTGAGGCAAGTTAGGTTTTACATTCTTGAAGCTAATAGCATTATAAGAGAGTTAATTATAAAAACAATCAAGTACTTTCTCCTATTAATTAATAAAACTAAATTAGGATGTATTATGAATAGCAATAGTAGAGAACCATGTGCAAAAATTGAAAGACTGCAGGGCCCCTCACCCAACGTTAAGAATTCTAACCCCGCGCCCTCTAGAACGTCCCCAGGCGCAACATTCCCAAGCCACACAAGGCACTCCCCACAAGCACTCCCCAGCCGCACGTAGCCTTCCCCAGCTGCACGTAGCACTCCCCGATTGCATATATCACTCCAAATGCTATACAATGCCACCGCCAGATGTTCCATATAGATAATCCTGGGAAAGACCAGCCTGAGGAAATAGGGTAAAAACGGGAACAATGAAGGTAAAAACGGGAACAATAAAGGTAAAAACGGGAACAATGAGGGTAAAAATGGGAATAATAAGGACGGGAGGTAATTTATGGGTTTCTTTTCTGAGAACGTAAAGTGGAAGAAAAACAAGTTTACCGCCCAGGTGCCCCCAGGACTGAATTCTGAGGAACCTATAGAATGGCTGTTGCTGTGCTGAGCTGAAAACTGACCCCCGCTCCCTATAAAAACTCTGTACCCCCGAGCCCGGGTGTGCAAGCCACCGAAGCTATGCCCTAGGTTTTGCTGTGCACCCATGGGCGCCTGTGAATAAAGCCTCTGCGGTTGCATCCAGTGTCTCGCGTGCTCCATTCTGGATTGGGGTCTCGGGGTCTTTCAAAATAATGAAACTTCCATTCCTTTAAAAACAATCAAAAATTTCAAATATGAGCTTATACTTAAATATAATTTTATATTTTATATAAAATTTCATATTTATAAAAATATTAACTGTAATTTGGTGTTATCAACTAGTGCTCATATACTGTGAGAAAAATAGGAATTAGGAATGCTTTAGGAATTAAAGGTCTGAATGCTTTAATGACAATGTGGAATTAAATTAAAACATAGATGGGTGATTTTAGAACACACTGCTGAACAAAATTCATTTACATTAAAGATATACAAATGTTAACTAATATAGGAAGTATTCAAATATATTTAACTAGAATTTTATAAGACTACTTGATGTAAGCATTGTTATATACAGTTTCTGATTTACTTGCCTTCCCCAGTTAGTTTTTTGAAACTGAAGACTGAGTCCTATTTGCCTGTTGTATGTACAATTTCTAACACAGTAACTAGTTAAAAGATATATCTGAAAAACTATTGATAGAATAAGAGGATACAAAGTAGGTTTTTACATGTATGTTTACCAGTATGTTGGTAAACACATATAAGATATTGAAGATCATCTAAGTATTAAAGCAGGAAAAGGAGGAATAAAAGTAGAAATAGAAGCATGATAAGAATCAAGAAAGGACATTCTAGGGAAGAGCTCCATATAAAATGCTATCTAATCAGAGAAGAAAAATAACTGAAAAATCTGCTGGTTATGGCAACTGTTCAATCAGATATTAGAGATCCTTGAGGAAGTGGTCTCAGCAGAAAAGAAACTGGTGCCAAGAAAGAAAATGTAGAATACCTTCTATACAAGTCTAATGTTTAAGAAAAGGAGAGAACAGTATTTTGAGAGACATCATGATTTAAAAATGAATTTTTGGTAAGCAAAAATGAGAGTCAATAGAGAGGGCAAAAATAAATGGCAAAGTTCTCATGGATTTGAAACCACTAAAATAGTGTCCAGTGATGCAATGTTAAGTTCCCTAGGCTCTCTGAGGAAAGATGTAGGGAGGTGTAGTAAAATCTGAGGTACAGACATTTTAGTTTAATATAGATATTTTCCACTTCTACCTGATCATTCCATGTGAAATCAGGGTAGATGCGGACAGTCCGTATGATAGGCTGAATGGATGCTTCCATCATAACAGAAGGAATCTGATGAACACATTGTTTGACCTTTTGTCCAATATTCACGATGCAAAATGTGACCTGAAAGAAAAATATCACATTGAAGTAATGTGTCCAGACAGAAAAAAAAGCAATATAATCTGACTTGTAAGTGGGATTTCAGAGTAGTTGATTTTATTGCTTTTTTTATGATTTGCTATGTAGAATAGATGACATTCTTGACCTGGCATTGTTGAGAGCCACAGCCCAGTCAGAATGATGCCTGGCATTTGCCAGAGGGAATGTTTGAAAGGTGACAGCCAGCGAACCATTGAGATGATGATTTGACTTAAGCTGTGTATAATTGCTGTGGATTGATTGAGTTGTATATTTGACCTTTACTGTCGGGCAATAGGGTGGCTCTTGCTGCCTCGGGCAGCAATTAATAGCTCTGGAAATCAGTATCAAGGTTCCTTTAGGTATTAATAGGGTTCTGAGCCTTGATATTGTGCTTAAACTACTATAAACGGAACTACTTCTTTTTGAGCTAGTTTAGAACACATACAGAAATATTTAACATTTTATGTACATAGCCACTGGTTTATTCACGGTCTACTCTAGAACTCTAAAATCATGAGAAATGCTTCAGGAATTAAATACAACTTAGTTGAATTAAATACAACTCATCCACCCAGGCCCACTTCTAGAAAACATAAAATAATCAGGTTCTGGAATGCAGACATGTATGGGAATACCAAGGGTAGAGGCTGTTAAAAAACAAATGTGACTAACTGATTTGAGCAATTAAGTGAAAATAGATCATATTTTAAAGCATCAAGTGTGCAGTATGTGTACAGTCAACTTACTTTGTTAATAGTCTATCTTTCTGCCCTTTTTCCTACTCTATCTTAGAGTACAAATGTAATGACTATCTCAGCCTCTCTAAACATCTTTGGAATTCTTTTTTCTTTTTTAAATTTATTCTCTAAAATTTATTTACAGTTAATAAGTTAAAAAGCAAAGTACAACCAAATTGCAAATCTTAATCATATGCACATTAAACTGTCCAGGGAAACACTTCAGTTCCACTACAAACAATTGCTTTCTAATGCAATTAAGACATAACAGTTTATCAAAAAAATATTTCAACACACCAATAAAGCAAATGTTAGGTATATATAATCATTAAAAATTATCAATTTAAAGAGTGCTGTGGCAACCCAACCCTTAAAACGACCAAAAAAACCTTTTGAGTTCAAAATTGCTCAGACTTTTTGTATTCAATGATTTTAAAAGATTTTATTGAAGAGTTTTCTGAAAAATAGTACTAACATTTGCTCATAGCAAATCAACAAGTATGTGCCACTAGCTTAAGTTACACTTGTCCAATAGAGTACTCAAACAAAAATAAATACACACCACAACAGCAACACTTTGCACTATCAATGATGAAGCTTGCCCTCAGAATCATGACATTACTGGTTTTAGTGACATAGAAAATGAGTTGCTGGTTGTTAGGAAGGAATGTAAAAAATACCAAAAAAGATTATTTGTTGTGCCAGTCACATTTAGGCACCCAAAAGTCAAAAATCAAAAGAAATATATCAAGGTGATAAAATTCCTCCTAGCTTCCTCCTCTACTTGTGTCATATGAGATATAAATGAAGGCAAGAGAACAAACAAATAGGACTTCTTTAAAAAAAACTATACACAAGCTAAGCTACAGACTCATTTCTGAAACAATTAATGGATGCCTCACCATAAAGGCCACTATGCCAAGTTTCTTTTCACACTCTGCCCAAAGGTAATCATAAAATACTTTCACTTTTCTATTAACATACTAGTCAACTATATCAGATGTTTCTCCACATTTTAGAAGTTGCAAGATAGGTTTTGCTAAAGAAAGCTTGGCAAAAATATTTCTTACATCTTACTTCACAAACTAGAAATGGCATTATTTAATAGTCCACATGAACCATATTGACTTCAAGATGGGCAATCAGATTCAAACTGAAATCAGATAACCCAAATAAGCCAAAAAAGCATTTAGACACATTCAAGTGCACTAAAGTAACAAGGCATAAGAGGAAAAAAAATGTCAAGAATATCAGTTAATTTCCTTACATGGTAAAATGAAGTGCAGACAAGAATCAAGTGATATAAAGAAATAGAATTCCTACATATTTTTATTGGATATGACACAATATAATCAAAGAATGCACATAATTAAGTGCTGTAGCTCAAAGCATCTTTGAAGTAAAGATTCTGCTGATCTTTTTATTTTATGTGACTGCTTACAGATTAGTCCTCTATTTGCTCCTAAAGAATATATTTAAACACTCAATCAATGAATAATCTACAGCAGTTTGTTGTAGAATCAATAATGGGGAATGGTGCATTGTACCAGGATAGTTAGATATACCCATAGGGAGTTTCAGTGGTCAAAATGCTTCCATTGCCAGAAGGTAGTCTGAAAATGGTCTAGAAATTCAATACAGCATTGACCCTACATTGTGTACATGATCCATAGTCAGTTTCTCAAGCATACTTGAAGTTTTAAAAAAGAGCAATTAAAAAAAGCCAGGAATTTTTTAAAAATCTATTTTTAAATAAGATTTTTTTGTTGTGTGAAATAATTTTTAATGTATTAGTTCAAATGAGTTGAACAGCAAAATCTAATCATGTTTGTTGGAGGTTAAATGCATTTAAAATTACTGTATTTAAAAAATAATTTCTAATATTTAAAGTTGCATAATATTTCTATTTGTGTATGCATAGTTAAATGCTCATCTACTTCACTCTCCTAAAATCTGGTTAATGAACAACAAGTAACCATCCATAAACACACAATTTGTGATGTCTCTCTTATTTCTATTACATTGTTTTCTTTCCTTATTGTATTATTGGATTAAGAGCAAGTAAAGTGGCAAGATTTCTAAGTAAACAGATTAAAGCCATTTACCAAATGTTACACAAGTATGTTTGATTTTTACTACATTATGAGAATTGCCAGTATATTTTCATCTAAACACATATCAACATTATACTTTTTAATTATTAGGTGGTTTTATTTGTTTAGTTATTCCAGATTGCTTGAAGATGACAATTTTGTAGCCTAAAATTGGAATGAGATTAGAAATTAGATTTCCTACCAACAGAAAAAAAAACACAAAATGAAATATTCTTAATGTGGCAATATAAAAATTTCTTGTCATCCTCATTCACAGAGTTTTTTAATCACAGTTTTAATGCATTAAAATATGTGCATTTAAATGGCACCTTATTAGATAAATTTTAGCACCTAATTTGCATGTTTTAAGTTTCTAATTTTCAAAATTTTAAGGGTAGAATCTTGATATTTTAAGGACTACAAGTATACTAAAAATACTATAGTAAATATTATACATACATATGTATAAAGATACGTTCAATGTTTCATAGGTAGATGTATATATGAGACAAATTCATTGAATGTTAGAAGCTGATTCTAAAATTTAAGTTTGTATTTATGCTAATTTGGTCAAATTATATGGATGAATATATATATAACAAACACGATATACCATGATGTCGAGAATAAAATGCTCTGATAAGCTTTGCACAGCCTCTGGTTGATATTTTGATGAAATTTGTTTTTTATATTTAAACAATACTTGATGATAATGTGAATGTTAATTTTCTTTCTAATTTTCTTTCCATATTGGTTGATATGCTTACTTTTTTAAGATAAAGGCTACTACTTTTGGGAAGTAAGTTTAAAACGTTAAGCAATTGGATTTTACATCTCTTTTGTTTGTAATCACTGAGCCCATGAAAATCAAAGCCATATAAATTCTTGCATTACTAACAGTCAAGCTTGAACCTCTCCAAAAAAAAAAAAAAAAATCCTTGGTCAAAGCTTTGAAATTCAGTAAAAATTCAGAAACGAGTGGGATTCAGAATACCCTGAGCACAAACTAGTGCAACACCACAAAACATGTTTGATCTTCCGTCCAGAAAGAGGGGTGGCAGTCAAAAAAAAAAAAAAAATGGAGGCGGGGGTTAAAGAGCAAGCAAATTCTGGCTTTTATTACACAAGCACGAAAACAAATTCCTTTGGAAAAGAGTGACTTCTTCGGAGGACTTCCAGACCAGTGAGGTAGAGTCCGATCGGGAGATAACCAATCTGCCCCTATAGTCCTGGAGACTTCTCAATCTGGGGTTCGGAAGCAAAGGGACCTCCCCTGTGAGTCCTGCAGTCTCCTCCTTCGCAGACGCGGTGCGGGGAGGCGGCAGAGGGTACACCTGTCCCGGAGTTCCAGACGCGGGGACGCATCCGGGGGCGCGGGGTAGGGAGGCCATCCCGGGACTTCCTCGGGCGCTTAAAGTGCACTAGGGGACGGTCCTGGTGGAGTCGGTAAACACTCGACTGACACTACTTGTTCATTTTTCCAAGCAGAAACTCCATCTTGGGCCGGGGACCTGCAGGAGGCGCCCTCGGGGCAGCGTCTCAAGCCGGGGGCACCGGGAAGCGGCAGAGCCTCACCACGGGTTCCAGGTCCACTCGCAGGACTTGGCGCGCCTTGCGTCGCGCCGCTGCCAGGCTGCGCTCGCTCGCCCCACACGTCGCCGCCGACGCGGATGGTGGGGAAGGTGGTCAGCGTGGGGGTGGATGCCCTCCAGATCTCCTCCAGGGTGCGGCCCCCAAAGCAGGGCTCGGGCGCCGAAAGCTTCTCCAGGCAGGACTCCTGGGGGCCGCCAGCGGCGGCAGCAGCGGTGACGGTGGAGGCGGCGGGGGCAGCCAGGGCCGCCTCCTGCCCACGGAGGTCGCCCGGGCTCCGCGGCGCCTCCTCCTGGCGGCCGCGGGCAGGGCCGGCCGGCGCGTCAGGCCGCGGGCGGTAGGGGGCTCCGGGGATCAAGCACCAGGGCTCGGGAGGAGGCGTAGCCGTAGAGGTCCTTACTGCGCAGGATGTGCGGGGAGAACTGGTGCTTGAGGCTGCAGAGGAAGCTCCAGAGCTCCGCATCCGAGCGTGAACTCCGTGCTGCGGGGCATGAACAGCTTGAAGGCATCGCCCAGCGCCTTGGTGCTGTAGGCCAGCGACAGTTGCGACCGAGAGTACACCACCTTCTCCTCCCGAGCCTCCAGCCCGGCCCCTCCTCCCGCTCTAACGCCGCCGCCCTGGGCGGCCGCGCCAGGGGCCAGCGCCAGCACCTCTTCACGCTGCGCTGCATCGGAGGCCACTCGAGGCCACCCGCTCTCGCCTGGTCTCGCTGTCGCTGCCGAGCCCGCCCGAGTCTGGCTTGGCTCGGCTGTGGTGGCCGCTGGTTTTTTTTTTTTTTTTTTTTTTTTTTTGATACCAGGGCTTGAACTCGGGGCCTTGACCTCTGACCTACATACCCAACCCTATTTTGTAATTTTATTTAGATACAGGGTCTCACTAAGTTGCTCAGTGCCTTGCTTTTGCTGAGGCTGGCTTGGAACCCGCAGTCCTCCTGTCTCAGCCTCCCCAGCCTTGATGATACGGATAAATAGCTGAGAGTCTCACCTATTTCTGATTTTATTATTTGCAAGTAAAAAATGTATTGTCATATAACCCATATATTCCTTTATAGTGACCTATATTCTCTTATTACTTTATGTTATTACTTTAAAATAACAACCTATATTCATTCCGTTTTGACCTTATGATGCTCTTTTAAAATACTATACAAATCTCAAGAGACAAAAATTTTATACAGGACAATTTAAAAATCAGACTTATCAAATAAACATCAATAATTACCTATTGCTATTAGTTATAAGAGTAGAAGAAAAAGTAGGTATCAAAAATTAGATCATGTAATGGAAATCTTCTAAAAATTCGTTAAAAGGGAAGAGATTATCCAGAAAAAATAAATGTAAAGGTACACCTTATTTTGAGACTAATCCTTGAATGCCACCTAGTGACAAAAATAAAAATTTTCTTGAAAATATTTGATGTGGGGCTGGGGATGTGGCTCAAGCGGTAGCACGCTCTCCTGGAATGCGTGCGGCCGGGGTTCGAGCCTCAGCACCACATACCAACAAAGATGTTGTGTCCGCCGAGAACTAAAAATAAATATTAAAAAAAATTCTCTCTCTCTCTCTCCTCTCTCACTCTCTCTTTAAAAAAAAAATATTTGATGTCGCCTAGTGGCTATGTGAAACAGGAGCCTTTCATAAAACAAGTATTTTTTCCATACTCCCTCTTTTTGAAATTTATTCATTTATCTCCATAATCATAACAAATCACTGAAAACCCTGTGTATAATTTAAGGTACAATGGATATGGTAACAAATAGTATGGTCCCTGACCTCACTTCTCTAGTCATGGAGGTGAGACATGTATAAGTAATTAAGATGACAAATAGAAGCCCAACATCCACAGAGTCTAGCAAATACTGGATACTCAAAAATATAACATGTAAAAGTGACATTAGAGTATAGTGTAATAAAATTAATTCTTCCTTAACAATAATAAAATCAACTCCAATGGTAATTCAGAAGTCAGACTCAAGTGTCACTTAATATTTATCTATTTAAACTTTAGTCTTTAAGGTTATCTTATTTATTTTTACTATATGTGTTTTTTAAAAACTAGTTAAAACCATTCATATGGTTTCTATCAACTTTATATAGTTTTTAGAAACTAAATAAGCAAATATAATCATGAGTATATAATCTGCTTAAGTAGGGCTACATATGAAGGGATCATCAGAAAATAGTGATACTATATTGCTTACCAACTTGGAACAGGCACTTATTGAATTTTTACAATGAGAGCATCTATATTTCATAAAAAAGAAAATTGGGCCTTTCTAAGTGAAGTGAGTAGAGTAATAGCTTCCTAGGGCAGAAGGCCTATGTTGAGGAGTAATGAGAATCAGAAGTGGGAAGGGTAATCACACTGTGGAGGTTTTAACTCAAGAGCCAGTATATGTACAACATTCTGAAGAGACAAGAACTCTGTGTACACAAAGAATGTATATGTTAGGATATAGAATAATTAACAAAGTTATAAAGTATGGAATATAGGGATTAGAACAGAGTATACACTGAGCAACATGAATACATTTTAATTAGCCTGAAATACATATATCAGTGTTTCTCACAGTGCAAAATTAAGTGGCTCTTTATAGGAAAGGGATTTGTTACTTCTCAACTTTAGCATTATGGAGTCAGCCCCATTAGGCATCAATCAGCAAAGATGTCTCATAAAATGTTTGCATTAAATTATACTTCATAAAATATTTTCTCCAATTTTTCTAAATTCATGGTCAAAATTGATATTCATGAAATCAAATATATTAATAAAGGCAACATTACTATCCTAACATAATCTTTATGTTGATTAGTGATATTTTAGAGTCTTGCGAAGATTTTTTTGCAGTCTAAGGACTTACAAATCCATTATCTTAAGAATACAGCACAGATTTATGTTATAAACCAATTTCACACTTGATGTGTACAGATGACTAAGTTTAATTTCACATTCAACTATAATTTAAAGGAATTTGTTTCATTAACAGGAAAATTTACTGTAACAGGGAGCTCTTCCAGTAAACCAAGATATGAGCAAGTTTAGCAATGGCTATACTTCATTATAGTAACTAAAAATTTTCAATCTATATGTTTCATTATTTAAATGCCCTTATATCACTAAATGGAATTGTGCTCAGAGTGTGTTGACATTTCTGAAAATGACATTTCTAGCAAGTACTTTAATTAATATGAGATGAACTTAAGGGCTATTTTTATACGCAGGGCTAGATCACACAGTTTCACTGGTGCTACTTTTTTGTCCCCAGGAAAGAGTTCCCTGAGGACAAGAGCATTGTTTTACTTACTTTGTATCTTCTGCATAATAACATCAACACATTGTGACTACCACTTACAAAAACTATCAAGAACCAATTCTAGGTGTGCTAAGATTTAGTATTCCTTGACATGCTCTTTAAGCTAAATTTTAAAAAAACAGGATTATTTTTTCTGTTTTACTGTAAATGTTAAAAGAAATTATGGCTACCATTTTGGAAAATGTTTAGTTCAGGTTTTAGAAGAAAAGAAGGGAGAATCTTAATGTAGGGTAATGTATTTTTTTAAGTTATTACATTTTTAATAAGGTTACAGAAGTATTAAGCAACAATGAAAAGATCTTGGTTAGAGCTAAATAGACCACAGTTTGAATATTATTTCTAAAAATTATAACTTAGTGACCTTAGGCAGTTACACGTCTCTCTGAGTATAATATCTACTTAGCAGGTCTGACAGAATAAGAGAATGTAAATGAAGCACCCAGCAGTCTCAAGCCTATGCTACTATTACCATCACTTTAAAGTAATAGATTTTATCCCATTATAAACACTCTTGGCCCAAACAAGAGTGTTTATAATGGGATACTTACACCATGTAATCAGGATAGGCAATGGGGACCAAAATTGAGCTATGATAATATTTTCTTTGGAGTCAAATTTTATTTTCTAATCTCTTTTTGTTGTCCTGTAATTTTGTTAAGGTAAACCAGTGCTCTTCATGCTTTTTTTTTTACTTTCAAACTCATCTTCCAAAACTTATCTATCCTCTGAACTCAGACTAAGTTTATTATCATCATGAAAAAAGCCTTTTTGATAGCCCCAGGTCAAACATATTTTCTCCTTCTACCAAGTACTTCTATGAAAGTTGTCATTTTCTTTCCATGTCTTTTTTTCTCCTTTTGGACTATATGCTTCTTAACAGAAAAACTACATAATGTAGAGTGTGTCTTTCATTCTCTATAAAGAGTCTTGTAAATAACCCAAATAGAATTTCTATAGGCTCTTTAAGAAGTACACCAGATAGACATGCACACAATAAGTAATATTTGATTGTAAATATGATTGTGAATATTTCATTCATTTATTCAATATTTACATCTTAGCTAAATTACCTAAATTATTTGAGTTAACTTTAAAAAAAAGGATACTGAGGTAGGAAAGCGTTGAATACTTGTGCAGTCATTAAAAAAGTCATGAAAACATTGTACTTAATTTTGAACATTCATTTGAAAGTTTGATATATATATACTCTAAATTGTAAAAATGTTATTTTCTTTACCAGTTGAGATGTTACCTATGCTTTCCAGGTCCATTATTTAAATCCTGTTATTAAAGTCTCCCCCCACACACTCCCACATGCCTACACACACACATTTGAAATAAAACATTATACTCTTGCTCAATTTAGGCAATCACATTTTACATAACAAAGATAATCAAATGACCTAATAAAGACAAGAAAGCTTCATAAACCTTAGAAAAACTTCATACAAATATTAATCATCAATTGAGCACTAAACATATCAGTTATTGCTATTTCTGTTTCCCTGATTTGTAAACTTTGGATTGTATTTCTGATCTATAGCAAAACCTCATAGATTGCAAGTGTGGTCATTTAACAATGAGTTCCTGTCAGTATAGTTGTCTACATTTATACTACTGTGAGTTAATCAACAATATTGCCCCCCACCACCCCAGCCTCTTTTGTCTTATGACTATATAGCATAATCTGTATTCCTAAATACTACAAAGCAAAAACCAACTCAACCTTTATCGTTATTCTTAAAGCTGACAATTCTATCCCAACTTTTGACTGATCAGATCTTACCTCTGCATTTAGGTTATCTGCAAGACTTTCCAGAAACTGACTCTCAATTGGGTTTTGTTCAGTGAGCAGAGTGAGGTAATGCCTGAGTTTATCATGTGTTGTTATAATGACTCCTTCCCCAAATTTGTCAAATTGTGGTTGTCCAGCTCGGCCAAATATCTGCATGACATCTAAAATTCCAAGGTCAATAAAGGAGCCTCTTTTTGCAGCATATATTTGTGTTCCCTAGATAAGGAAAAGTTAATAAAAATTTACATAAATATACATAAATATAATCCTGAAGAGCTGAATACTGAGATTGGGCAAATACAGTAAGATCTCAAAAGTGTACTTTAACTAATCCTTTCATCATCTGTGATAGTTACATTTTTACAATATAAACTGAATTTTATTGGAGAAAATATTTTTTCTATTATATAAATTAACATTCAAAGAAACAGCCAAATCACAATATTTTTTCTAAATAAATCAATCCACAGGTTTGTTTAACACTCACACAAATCTGTATCAAAAGAAGGTAAGTTCCTACCTTAATAATAACCGCGTGAGCAGGGAGATTGAAACCCCAGGCTAATGTAGCTGTACAGACTCCAGGTAGTGTCATCAATCCCCATCTATACACCTCCCTGTGTGCAGTCTTCACGGGGGGGGGGTTCTGGGGCACGGAGAGAGAGGGCGGAGTGAGGCAGGGCCCACAGGCACGCGGAGTCGGCAGGCCGCGCTGACCAGAACCCAGGCCCCGCACTGCCCATCAGGCCCGGGGCGCCCAGCCCCTGCTCCAGGTGTGAGGACACACTGGAGACAGATGGCAGCTATCAGGACGTCCCTGAATCTCCAAGGGACTCCGGCACACGTGGTTTCCATGGCGACTAGGTTTGACCCACAATCTTTAGGGAGGGCAGTTGGGAGGGAGGATCCTCCTGAAGAGATCCCCCAGCGCTCCCGTAGGCTGGGAGTTGGCACCACCGCTTAAAGCAACCAGGTGGGGGGGGGTCAGAGGAGCTGGGAAGAGGAGCCCGAGCCACGGGTGTGGGGAGACGGAGGAAGGAGAGGCCAGGGGAATCCTGCTTAGCTGGTGGTCAGTTGGGAATTGACCCCTGAATCCACACCTCCAGTGACCCTTCGCTGTTGGCTGGGATTCCCGACCAGCATAGAGCACACTGCACGATAAGGACTCCCCTTTCTCTCAGCTGAGCACCCTGCCATTTCCTGAGAGCCCAAGTGTCCCTTGTTCTGAGCCCCAGTGGGTCTCATGCCTTGTCATCCTAATCTAAAGGAGGCCAGATGGCTTCAGGGTGGGACGACCTGAGGGCAGAAGGCTGGGTCTCTGAGCCAGGAGGAGGGGCTGGAGGTGGTGGCTTCCTGGGCTAAGGATTCAATAAGTGAAGTGAAAACAAAGGTCCTGGAGCTCCACAGAGCTCGTGGCGCTGTAGCGGGCTGTAGCCAGGCGTGCCAGCTGCATGGAGACAGGGCTCCGACGCTCTGCACCAGGGCTCCGAGACCTCACCCCATCTCTTCGTGTGGCCGTCCCCTCTGTGCCCTTTCTAATAAAACCACAACCTCAAGAACAGCGCGTTACTGCATTCTGAGTCTTTGTAGCAATTTATCTCTTTTAGGGGGCTCAGTGGGTCAGAAGTGCAGGTGGCCAAGGGACCCCTGAACTCAGTGGCTGGCGTCTGAAGTCAGAGTAGTTTTAAGGGGTCTGTGCTACCTCACGGTGGTCGGTGCCAGGATTCGGTTGCGGTGCGCCAGGGGGAGTCCCTGCCCTGCTCGTCAGCTTACAGGTGTCAGCTCCTGGGAGGCCTCCCGGCTCCCCTGAACCTAGCTGTTCCTCTGTCCTTTCACTGCATTCGTTAACATCTCTGTGACAGCACACCCGTATTTCTGTACACGTAGGATTTCTTCTGTTAAGAGGTCTGTTTTCCTCTGCCATCTGGACCCTCAGGACCAGGACAATGTCTTTCTCCTCTCAGTACCCCCAGTGCCTACGCCATCTCTGGCCCACATGAGGCACCAGTTTATGTCAGAAGAGATAATATGTTAACCAGCGTTCCACTGCTGTAACAAGTCACCCCAGGTAATCAAATTAAAACGAGGAAAGGTTTGTTTTGACTCTGTTCTGAGGGTCTCAGTCCACAGTTCTTGGTCCTGTTATTTCTGGACCACTCGGGAGGCAGCACACCACCGTGAAGCTCAGGGCAGAGGAAGCTGCTCACCTTGTGGCAGGAATGAAAGAAAGGAGGGGAGGGGCCACTGTCCCCTTCAAAGACACACCCTCACATCACAGAAGACTTCTAGGAGGCAGCCTTTAGGGGCTCCAGCCTCTCCCCATAGTGCCACAGGTAGTGTCCAGGCTTCAACACGTGGGCCTGGGGGTGCTCCTCAAAATCATAGCAGCCATGAAACACAGAAAATACATTTTTAAGCACCATCAGCCTGGAATGAATAACTAATGACAGAAAAGTGGTTTTCCTTTAGCAACTATTTTTTTTTAACAAAACTTATCTATCATTTGTTTGTAAATAACAAAAGTAATACAAAATGAATGAATTTTTATTTGTGATCACAAGCCCATCCCCAAAATTCCCTCTGTGAAAAGAGCTTGTGGGTCATGGCCACCCAGGGTTCATGGAACCAACCGCAGAAGTAAAGGTGCAGTGAGAGGAAGTGAAGGTACAGGGAGAGGAAGTGAAGGTACAGGGAAAGGAAGTGAAGATGCAGTGAGAGGAAGTGAAGGTGCGGTGGGAGGAAGTAAAGGTGAGGTTAGAGAAAGTGAAGGTACAGTGAGAGGAAGTGAAGGTACAGTGGGAGGAAGCGAAGGTGCAGTGAGAGGAAGCGAAGGTGCAGTGAGAGGAAGTAAAGGTACAGGGAGAGGAAGTAAAGGTGCAGTGGGAGGAAGTGAAGGTGCAGTGAGAGGAAGTGAAGGTGCAGTGAGAGGAAGTAAAGGTACAGGGAGAGGAAGTAAAGGTGTAGTGGGAGGAAGTGAAGGTATGTGGGAAGAAAGCTCATGGACAGATCAAGGCCACCTCTGATACCTCAGTGCTCATGCGGGTGCTGGAACCCGACAAGAGAAAACTGAATGGTCCCAGGGAATTTCCTGCGCCTGTCCACAGCCCACTGCCCAGCAGAAAATGCCAGCCCCCCAGGAAAGTGACAGACCTTTGTGTCAGTTCTGACCAGCAGGTGCTGTTGTCGCCGGGCAGGATTTCCCACCCAAGTCCTGCAGCACAGTCCAGCCCTCTGACCTGCCCTCTGCAGGGCCTCCCTCTAGCCCCCCTCCTTCGTCCTCCTCCAGTGGCCTCCTGGGAGCCTTCTGTCATTCTGTCTGCAAGGGGAAGGTGTGAGGACAGAGAGGGACAGGCTTCCCAGGGAGCACAGGCTGAACACCCAGTGTGGGCTTTTTCAATGGTGCCCAGCTCCCCTAGAGGAGGAGGAGGAGCCCGGCCCCACAGGGAAGGCCGGATTGCCAATGACTAATGCAATTACCCCTTTGGAATTTAGCTTAAGAAATGAAAGAAATAGACCCGAGGTCATGGGTTTCAACTTTGTTTTTTAAGTCCCCAATCCTCTCCTGGTCAAGAGTGGGAAAGGGAGGGACAGGGAGTGGGCGGGGAGGGGAGTCAGGACAAGCCCAGGGCCAGCTGGGGTGCCAACCTGGGTCCCCAGACTTATGCTGACAAGAGGTACAAGTGGTGGGCAGGCGTTGGACGTCGGGGGACGGGCGGGTGAGTGTCTGCTGCAGAGGAGGCGGAGTTGGCAAGGTGGGAGGAGGACAGCTCTCACCTGAAGAGGACCCTGCTTGAGAAGGCCCGAGGGGCCTGGAGAGGCCACCCAAAGCTCCTCAGCCGCCGGCGAGGTGCCTGTCAACCAAGGTTCCTCACTGTGCTGCATCTCCCTGGCCTGTCATGGTGAGCCCCCCACCTGGTGGCCACGCTCACCTTGGGGAGGGCAAGAGTAGGGGGTCTGATTTCGGTTCTTCCACCAGCTACTTCTGTGGCTCCCCTCGGTCCCGGGAGCTTCATCTAAAGGCCCTCATGGGGCCGTGAACCAGGCTAGAGGGTGGTGAGGAGGACCCATAAGCCATCAGGGCTTTTCAGACCTTAAAATCTGAGAAACTGTCACAGCCAAAGGGCCCAAGGAGACATGCAGCTAAATAGGGTGAGGTATCCTGCATGGGATCCTGGACAGAAGAGGGGCATTGGGGGAACAGGAAGTCTGAGTAGGGTGGACTTCTGTTAATAAAAACCCATCAGGATTGGCTCGTTAATTGTAAGATGTCGGTAATGGGAAACTGGAGCTCTGGACTATTTAAAAATTTCCAGCCGAGGTATTGGCCCTCTGAAACAGGCAGTTTTCTATACACTGTGAGTCCCTGGTAGCGTGGACTCCAAGATGAGGACATTTTCTCGAAAAGAGAGCAGTAAGATACATATTTTCATTCTCTCCCTCCCTCCCTTCCTCCTTTCCCTGTGTATAAGCAGGTAACTTTTCCATAATAAACCACATGAAATAGTCCAGTTGGCCCTCTATATCCATACCTTTCGTATCCATGGATTCAATCAACTGTGGGTCAAAAATGTTTGAAAAAGAATTGCATCTGCAGTGATGTGTACAGACAAGTCATTATTCCATAATGCGGTACAATTATTTATGTAGCATTTACATTGAATTAGGTATTGCAAGCCGTCCACGATGAGGGAAAGTCTGTGGGAGGATTGTGCAGGTTCTATGCAAGTACTGCACCATGCTACCTCACAGACCTGTGCATCCTTGGATCTGGGTATCTGGGGGCAGGGGCAGGTCTGGAACCAGCCCTCCTGGAGACCAACAGACTCTGTATAACAAATTATGTATTAGATGCTATTTGGAGGAAGAGAGGAGGTCGACAAGCATTTGACAATCATTTCATGGGTCCCCTTAGTGAAGCCGTGTGTTTGGCCCAGGTGTTCCGGGGAGATAATGAAATAAACAAGCCCTCAAGGAGAGCAGCTGTGGCATGGTGGAGCACTGACACGGAGCCCGCGGTGATGAGACAGCCGGGTGACCTCAGCTCAGAGGACCTGACACCATGGGGAGAGCCCAACTGCCAGGTTGGTCACGCCCTGCAGGGGGACAAGCTCTCAAAGCCTCTTAGGGCTGTTCCCAGTATGACAGCAGCAGTGAGGGTAGAGCAAGCTGTTCCTGGTCCAGGGCACTGTCACCTGCCCAGGTCTACCCTGAGGGCACTCTCCTGGTCCTCCCCTCTGCCCATGAGGCTGACACTGCCCTTATAGCCATTCCAGAGACAGCCATTCCAGACACGAGGAGACGGTGGCACTGAGCGGGTCACCACTGGCCCATGAATGCCAGCAGGTGAATGGTGGACCCAGGCCAGACTCAGTGGCCAGCACCAGAGTGTGTGCCCTGAGATCCCTGCAGCTGCCTCCCCCAGTGATGGGCACTGTTACTGTTTTGGAGGAGCAGCAGAGGCCAGCAGGTGAGGGGTGAAAATTCTGGGTCTCCTAGACTTCAGGAGAGGGCGCTGACTGAGACCTGGGGTCCTCAGCGTCTGGTGGGAGGTGGCCTGATGGGAGGAGCAGTCCTTAGGGGGTTCCTAGGACCATCAGCTGGGGCTGCCCACACCTTCTCTGGGAGATTTAAACACAGACACACCCTCCCCACCCTGCGGCAGCTGGGAAGTCCCCGGTGGAGGTGCTGGTCCTGCAAGCAAACCCTGCTGTCCCTTCCTCCAAGGGCACAAGTCCTTCCCATGAGGTTTGCCCTCTGCAAGGTCCCACCTCCTGACACTGTCCCGCGGGGGTTAGGATTTAGGACATGTGAGCCGAGGGGGGGGAACACATAAACACACAGTCCACAATGGCCTGCCGGCCCTCCACTTCCTCCTCATGTGTGAAGTGCAGGTATCCTTCTCCACCACCCCAAAGTCTCAACTGACCCAGCAGCCACCCTAAAATCCCAAGTTCAGCTAAATGGGACCTGAATCAGGTACGAGGAGGCCAAAGTTCCTTCCAGCTGGATCCCATGAGGCGAACAAGCCACGTGCTTCCGAAATGCCGAAATGCCCTGGTTGGACAGGCAGTTTTGAGACGGCTGGTTGAGCACGGGTGCGCACTCACACTGGTCATGTTCAGTGGTCCGTCTGCCACCCCCTTAGTGTTCCCAGTCTGGAAAGCACCTTCCTTTTCTGACCTCACCAGCCAGGAAGGATGACTGTTGGTAGCTATTTATGGCCCTAGTGTAAGAGCAGAACAAACAGACAACCCTCAAGCCACCTGCACCCCTCAGATCACACAGCCCCCTTTGTCAGACACAAAGGCTTTCTGGAGGGGAGCACGGGGTGGGCTCAGCACTGGATCATGCAATCTGCAGCTCTCGTCCTCTGGACTCACTACACTTATACATCAGACCTCTCCCGGCCTCTAGTAATTTCCCATTAACATTTGCCTCTAAGTAAAATAAAGCCAGTTTGAATATAGCGTGGAATATGGACACTCTACAACAGTGTCAGAGAGGACAGGCCGGGTTATATGGCAGTAACAAAACCTCAGAGCCTCAGGGCTCACGACCATGAAGATTTATTTCCTGCCCACATACCACATCCACCTCCGGTCGTGGCTGCACCCCATGCTGCCTTTACTTGGGACCTGGACTGATCCTGATGGCTGGTGTCATAAGAGACGGGAAGAGAGCTTAGCCACCTGAGCTGGCTCTTAGTGCACCCACCTTGTGGGAGACAGCCCACATCACTACTGAACTGGCCACATTTTGCTACGTAGCAGATCACCCCAGGACCCTGAAACAACAACCACTCACCGTCTCACAGGTCTGGGTCTGAGGCTGCACCATCAGAAGGCTTGCCTGGGCTGGCTGGTGGGGGCTTGGGCTGGCCCTCAGTTGGTCTCCCCGAGCAGCTCTCCATGAAGTGGCTTTAGGATCCCCAGTGCAACAGATGACCTTCCCAGGCCAGATGGTTTAGAGAGAAAGGCAGAGGCCTTTCATAACTTGTCTGCAATCACAGTGTCCCTTCTGCCATATTCTATTGGCCCAAGGCATGGACACCAGAAAGTCAGGGTCACTAGGGAGCATTTGGTGGTTCTGTGGTGGCCAAGCTCCATGTCAGCAGGATGGCGCTGCCCAGCCCTTCCAGGGGGGTAGCAGCAGGACTCAGCCAGCCGAGACGCCCTCTGCCTAAGGGCCTCTCACAGAGGGCCTTCTCTCCTTAGCCCATCACTAACCCAGGGCTTGTTCATGCTGCTGTCAAAGCTCCCGCCTCTGGCAGCAGGATGGCCCGCTCCTGCTCAGCTTCCCAAAGTGAGCTGAGGGCCACTTCTGGGAGTGCCGGAGTGCCTTGGAGATGGCAATCAGAGCCGTCTGTGGATGGAGAAGGTCCTGGGTGTGATGACTCTAAGACACCTCTGGTGAGCCACATCTTGGGAAGTGTGGACAGGCCAGCTAAATCTGTAAAGGACACAAGAGCCTCAGGACTCAGGGGAGCTAGAAATGGGTGTACTGGCCCGGAGCTGGTCATGGGGGCTATAAAGGGATGACCTCAGAGTCCATGGCAGAGAAAGTTGGCAAGGATGTAGGCCAAGAAGGCCAGGTGAGCTGCTGTCCACCCTTGAGTCCAGGGTCCCATGGCCAGTCCCATAGAGACCTCAGTTTTGAGGTAAGTTCCTATCTCGGGACCCCCTTGCCCTTGATCTTCTAGATACTTTCCATTCACATTCAGTTCAACTCAGCCATCTTCAACAAAACCAAGATTGTGAGTTACCATTCTGCGAAGTTCCGTCGGCCACGGGTGCTCAGTGAGTGTTCTTAATTGGTAACTATTGCCACTAGCCGTAACAGTCAATTTGTTGACGTGTGTAACTTCTGTGTAACTTCTCAGTATTACTAGGATCTGGGAATCGGGGCCTGCGTTTCTCTCAGCAACCCAAACAGGTGACCTCACCCATGAAAGGAAACCGAGGAAGCGAATTAAAGATGGCCTCTAAAATTTCTGGCCTGTCTGTTGAGAGATGGAGTTGATTTCTCCTCCTGCTGCGTCAGGAAAACCTGGCTGCTTGTATAGACAGAGGAGGGAGACGTGAAGCCTTGCTAGTTTGGACCTGGCCATCAAGAGGACTGTCAGCTTCTATCTCGGGATTCTGATGGGAGAACTCTGGCAACTCCACCAGATTCACCACGAGGAGAGGCCCCAAGAGGACCTGGAGAGGGGGAGGGGCCCAGCTGAGCCCTCCTCCCCAGCTGTCTCCTCCAAGCTGCCAGTGTAAGGACAGAGCCACCTGGGAGCCCCCAGAGTAGCCCAGCCAGCATCTGGATCCTACCACATGACAGCTTTCATCCACACAGAAACCCAGTCAAGTCCTTTTAGAGTCCTTCTAGAGTGCCTGGCCTGTGGGAGTGGGCTGTGGCCTTTTAAAAATGGAGGTCAGATCCACACAGCATGAAGCCAGCCATCTGAGAGTGTTTCATTCAGGGCACTTCACTCTGTCACAACACGGTGCCGCTGCTACCTTCATCTGGCTCTGAAACTTTTTCATCACCCCAAAGGAAGCCCCAGGCCACTAGGCATTGCTCCTGATCCACCCCCTCCCCAGGCAGCCAGCAACTGCTTTCTCTCTCTGTGGATTTACCTGTTCTGCATGTTTCCTATGAAATGTGACCTTCTGTGGTGGCTTCTTGCACTTAATGTGGTTTTTGAGGCTCATCCATGCAGTGTCATGGGTCAGCACTTCAACAGCTGTGTTTTGAGTACTGACTTTCAGTTGTTCAGTCCATAGCTGCAGATTCACCAGAGCACATGGTTTGAGAGTTAAAGCTGTTTACAAAGCTTTCCTAACCAGGAGCCACAGCCGGCCTCTCAGAACCTCCTCCCATGAGCGCCTTTAACTTGTGTTTCCACATGACTCGCTTCTTTCAAAAGTGATATAAAGGAGTCAGGAGGCATGTGCAGGTGGGAAGTGATCTTGCCTGTCTATGTGATAATTGCTTCAAAGAAATTACCAGATCTAAACCCAAATGACGCCTGCCTTGTTTGCACAGCCCACAGACTCCAGGTGTGCACATACGAAAACACAGTGCTTATTTATGCGTTGAAAATCACCTTAGCATCCAAAGCTGCCTTTCATGAGGCCCTCTGAATGCTTTAAGTGAGAGGACTGTAATGACAAAGTATGTTTATTGTTAAATAGCCCCGGGATCAGGGTTCCACCCACTATTCTGGCCAATTCTGCCACCCTACAGAGAAGCTGCATGGAGCTGTCCCAGTAGTAAGGCTCCCGTGTGACTGTGTCAGAGGAAGTCACAGGCCAGCACAGGCTGGGGATTGCCATGTCCACGTGGAAGTTGACCAGGAGGCTCCGGGGGCCTCCTGTTCCCAACCTAATTCAATTCGAGAGGACAAGGTAGCTTGCTGGGGAACTCTGGGACTGTGACTGGACAAGCCAACTTGCACACTGAGATCTCCACTGGGTCCCTGTTAACTGCTGAGAAACTGCTGCCAGCCATGATTTGGGCATGGGCCTTTCCTGAAGGGGATCTCTTGTGGCAGTTTCCATCTGGTTTTCAGCCAGGTTGGCTCTCGACTATCATGTGGGGAGCTTGGAATTAGTCCCCAGGAGCCACCAGGGAAGACCCTGATGGTTCAGGTCTGGGGCACCTAGAGATGTGTACTTTTCCCGAAGCTCCCCTGGTAGTCTTGGGGCACAGCCAGGACCAGCAGACACTGGTTCAGATGAACATGGGTTCAAGTCGGTCAATCAAAAGTACATGCCAAGGCATCTGGGTTTCCGACAGGCGGGGTGTCTGACACAGAGAAGCTACAACTCGTGCTTAGTGAGAATGCTGCTCTGGGCTAGGAAGGAGATTCCAGGGACAGGGCTGTGGTTTGGACATGAGCCATCCTGGGAAGCTCCTCAGAGGTGAGATGGTAGGACTGGGAGAGCCGAAACCTGATCAGTCCACGCAGTTTGAATGGCGGACTGGGTGGTAACTGCAGGCAGGTGGGGCGAGGCTGGAGGGGGTGGTCACTGGGGACTGCCTCTGGGGTTTGAATTTCCCTGGCACCTGGCCTGCTTTCTTTGGGCCCTGACCACCATGAGGAGAGCAGAGCTCTTCCACCTCGCCCTTCAGCCAAAATGTTCTGCCTCACCTGGGGCCAAGGGCAATGGAGTGGAACCTCCATGGACAGAACCCCTGAAACCATTAGCCTAATGAGCTTTACCTGGTCTAAGTGGTTCTGCTTGGGTATTTTAGTCACAGCACAAAAGTGGACTTGAAACAGATAGTGCCTGAGTGACTGGAACTGAAACTGGAGCAGAGAGGCGGCTTATTATAAGCAAGTAGGAGTGTCTTACAGCAGCCATGTCCAGGAGTTACGTCCAGGAGTAACAGACCAGGGAGAAAAAGCTAGACTGAGAGAGTTGGCTGTCAGCACTCACCTGTGTCTCTTTCTCCCACTTTCTGTTTTGTGTTTGTTGCTTGTAGCCCATTTTCCCACACTTTCTTGTCCCTGTCCCCTGGCTGGAGCAGGCAGAGGTGACACACTGGTATTCTGCAGTGGACATGGCTGCAACTGTGCTTGCTGTGGATGACATGATTTTTTTCTTTTTTTTTGCAGTGCCAGAGATCAAACCCAGGGTCTGGAGCATTCTAGGCAGGCACTGGATGTTTGGGCTACCTCTCCAGCTCCATTAATTATTTTATAATGTAAAATAACTTCAACATTGTCAAATTGTGTGGTTTCAAATAAAAACATGAATTTTGGTCTCTGTAAACATCAGGAAGCCTGGTGAACAGGGCTCAGCTGTAGCACGGGCTGGAGGGAGTGACAGCCATCTACTGCCCTCGGCACGACACCGTCTCAGTTACTGTGGGCAGCTGTGCCAAGAACGCCGGAGACGATGGCTCAAACACCACATGCATTTCCCAGGGGCCTGGAGGCAGGGTGTCCAGGAGCCAGCATGGGCAGGTTCTGGTGAGGGCTCTTCCTGGTTCCCTCACCCAGGGAGGGAGGAAAGGAGATCTTCCTGCCTCTCCTTTGAAGGACTCTAATCCTACAATGATGGCTCCACCCCCAAGAAAGTGCCCCCTCCAAATGCCATCCTCCCACATGAATTTGGGGAGGACACAGACATCCTGCCCACAGCAGCACCCCGCCCAACATCTCGGGTCAGTGTGTTTTCCCCAGCCGCTGTGCTGTGGGTTGCCATCCACTCTCCCTCGTTTTGTGACAAAGTTGGCCCTAATGGACCTTTGAACGGCAATCCTCTGAATTTTCTAAATGCATGTTCTAAACACCCCAGGAAGTCTTCGGTGACCCAGCAGTGATGGCCTTCTGCCTTTCTCCCAGCAGCAGGACCGCAGTGACACTCCTGTGGCTCAGGACGACTCAGGAAAGGGTGGGAGCAGATGTTTTAAGGAGATGAGGACAAGCTTGTCAAGGAAACCACACAGGGAGGGAGGAGATGCCAGGAGGCTTGTGTGCCTGCCACCAGCCGTTCCTGACTGTCACCTTCCATGGCTCCTCTGGGCATAGATCAGCTCCCAGGAGCAGACCATGGCCACTCACAGAGTGGTCATCAGAATGTGCAGGTGTGGCTGAGTCTGTAGACAGGGCAGAGAGCTCCGCAGGTCTTTGCTTGTCTTGGATAGATGCTACAGCATAATCCCACAGGGCACAGCAGCTTCTTCTGCCATCAACTGTGGCCTCTGAGCTGCATTAGCCCTGGGCCTGCACCTCGCTTTCTGTAAGCTTGGCTTCCTGATCTATCCCAAGTACCTGGAAGGTGCCAGAGCCACAAACGTGCCCCATGCTCCTCGGGTGAATGCCAGATCCACAAGAGCCTTTGTCGGTGCAGGGAGTGACCCTCAGAATTACCCCAGGGTTGGAAAAGCACATGTTCCTGGCCACATCTTTGGACCACTGAAGCAATGTTCCAGAAGCAGGCCAAGGAGGCTGCATTCTGAAGCATCCTAGGGGGGTTGGTGAATAAGAGTTAAAACAAGAACAAACCTCTAAGATGCATTCCCAGTCTCCGGGATATCTAAAGCAGCTGAGGTAGGAACATAGGTAGAGAAAAAAAAAAAGATTAGGAAAAAAAGGGAAAGAAAAACCAGTTTTGAAGATTTTCAAGCAAGTATTTTCAGCTTAAGACTATGTACTTAGCACAAGCTAAATTGCTGCAAATCAGATTTAAAATATATTTGAAAATGACTTCCACTATTTTCATGGTGAATCATCAACCAGCCACTCTATAACTTGTAAACCTTTATTTTTGGATGAATGTTTCATTACAATAATTTCCTTAAACTGTCCAACAAGGTCAACAAGGGTGGGTGTTGACTGTTCTCTCAATCGACCTTTGCACAGGGAAATAAAACACTAGGTAGATATGAATAGATACGAAGAGCAAAAACCGAGTCTACACTGATGTTTGTGCAGTGACAACAGCAAAAGCCCCGTTCTGGTGTGGGTGTCCTGCTCACAGAGCCCATTTCTAAATGACTCAAGTGAACCAGGAGGAAGCTCAAGCTGGTCACTGAGCCTGGTCTGGCCTCCCAAGGTCACTGGAGCTGTTAACTGACCTAGGTGGAGTTCTATAGCACACCATGCAGTTCCTTCTCAACACAGCCCAGGAAGTGGACATGCTCCACCTGTTTTGGGCAACCATCGCTGAGCATGGGGAGGACTTTGTGTCACTTGCAGAAAACGTCACCTTACCTCCCTGAGGGTGGGTGACCTCAGGCACAGGCAGGAAGCTAAGGAGCTGCTGAGAACTAGAGTTTGGGATGCAAGGCCCAGGATCAAACCCAAAGGTGGTGAGCAGGACCCTGACAGCAGGTGAACTGGGTCAGGGCAGTGGACACAGACTTCCTAAAGGATCAAAAGTAGGCATGGGAAATTCTTACTGCCCTCTGCTTCCCTCATATCCCATGAACATGTGAACTGGCTGGAACTCTAACCCAGGAAAACACTGGGCTAGGAGAGGGCAGCCTGGGGTGTCTCAGAAGTTGTAGCCATCCCATCTCAGGTGCTTGTCACCGGGAACCTCATCTTGCATTCCCAGGTGGCAGATCCTTCTGAGCATTCTTTTTTTAAAAATTTATATGGACAACTTTCTAGGGTGCATCTGATCAGAATGCATTACAATTCCTATTGCACATATAGAGCACAATTTTTCATATCTCTGGTTGTATGCAAAGTATGTTCACACCGATTCATGTCTTCATAACTGTACTTTGGATAATAATGTCCATCACATTCCACCATCATTTCTAACCCCATTCCCCCTCCCTTCCCCTCCCACCCCTCTGCCCTATCAAGAGTCCATCTATTCCTCCCAGGCTCCCCATCCCTATCCCACTATGAATCAGCCTCCTTATATCAAAGAAAACATTCAGCATTTGGTTTCCTGGGGATTGGCCAACTGCACTTAGCATTATCTTCTCTAACTCCATCCATTTACCTGCAAATGCCATGATTTTATTCTCTTTTATTGCTGAGTAATATTCCATTGTGTATATATGCCACAATTTCTTTATCCATTCATCCACTGAAGGGCATCTAGGTTGGCTCCACAGTTTAGCTGTTGTGAATTGTGCTGCTATAAACACTGATGTGGCTGTGTCCCTGTAGTATGCTGTTTTTAAGTCCTTTGGGTGTAGACCAAGGAGTGGGATAGCTGGGTCAAATGGTGGCTCCCTTCCCAGTTTTCCAAGGAATATCCACACTGATTTACATATGGCTCCACCAATTTGTCCTTCTGTGCATTCTTTATCTTCCAGCCTGAGTTGCTCCCTTTCCTCTCTGTACACCTGATTTCTTCCATCTGGATTCTCCTGGTTCATCCATTTGGGGAGCTTGGACAACTTTCTAGGGTGCATATAGATCATCAGGAAGAACTTGTTAAACATGAAAAGTCTGGGGGCCCCTCCCCCAGAGATGAGGCTGGAAGAGGGGTGAAATGTGCAGGTAATGAGCACCCAGGATTCTAACCAAGTGCCCTGGGCTGCCTCCAAGTCGCTAAGCCCCTCCTACTGCTGGACTCAGACAACTGCTGGCCTCTCTGACACTGAAGGGGGACTTGGCAGGACTTGTTGGAGGACACTGAGTGGCCCCTCCTGCCCTCCCTCCCCTTCTTGCTCCTCCTCCAGTGACTTCAATCTGACTGTCTGGAGCCACTGGACCTCTGAGGCCAGAGACTTTCTCCTCCAACCTTCTCTTCCCCAGGTGGAGCCAAGACCCAGACCAGCGAGTGAGAGCCTGACCCCAAATCTCCATTTAAAGGAATGGAAGGTATGTGATTTGGTGGCCCAAGTGACTTCAGAGAGTTAACTGCTGTGACCCAAATAGGAACTGTGTGTTTTGTAATTAAAAAGAAAAAAAAATGCCTTAAGTATTTGCTTCCTGCACATAATTCGAGTGTGACATTGTTAGCACCGATATCCTGTACTCGAGAAGGAAAGGCAGATTAGAATAAGAAAGCCAGCACTGACCGTCCAGCACATGGGCAAGGAGATCAGAGAGGGACTCAAAGCATACACATGTGAAAGGGGGGATTAGAGAAACAGAGCACTTCACGTTCATAGGCCTGGGCGGCTCATACCGCTCAATGCCGTTAAGTGTGGTGAGAAAGCACCTAGACCTACTGTTAAGTCAAAAGCAAAGTGCAGACCCAGACGGATGGATGATAGACAGATGTTTGATGACAGATGACAGATTCATGTCCACACAGAGTCAGCATTTGTGTAAAAAAGTACACCAACTCACAGGTGTCCATAGGTGATGACCTGTCCTCAGAAGGCAGAGATGATGATGCCCTGGGGTTCTTCACTCTGCCCCTGCCCCAGGACAGCGCCCGGCCCACAATGGTACTGGGCTTTGATGATCATTCCCAGGCAGGAAGAGATGCTGCACTTAGAGCCGACCTGTCTCCCCACACTACGAATGTATGCAGACAGGGCTTCAGCCTACACAGCCCTCGGTGCCAGTTAGGCAAGTGCTGGCCGCTGGGCAGAGGGGGACAAAGGGCATCCCACAACTTGGTGGCAGAGCAGCTTCTGTGAGGCCGCGAGGTACCTCCCTGGGAAGCCGGATGCTCCAGGCAGGCCCTGCTCTCCCTGAATGGCACCTCTGGAAACCACACCCCTGGATGGCCACAGATGTCCTCCCCTCCCTTCTGTCTCCATCTCCTTCCCTGGTCATTTACTCCCCCACACCTCCTCCCCAGGGCATGCCCCAGGGCCCCCGGGACCTCTCCTCCATCCCTCTTGCATTCCGCCCTGGTCTCCCCTGGAGAGTTCTTCCTTCCCGTTCCCCAGCCTCACCCACCAGGTGACGCAGTTCCCCAGGATCCCACTGTGCCATGCCCAGGAAGGGTTTGCTTGTGCCACTTACAGAAAATACACTGAGACTCGGCAAGCTTAGGTAACTCAACTGAGGTCACGAAGCTCTTAATGAGCAAAGCCAGTAATTTGATCCAAATTTAGGCGACTTCAAACATGAAATTCTGACTTCTGCTTCTGGCTGGGCTCGAGTGACAGCGACCTGGTTTTATTCATCTGCCTGAAACAACCACCACAAAGAAGAGATGAAGCAAGTGTGCAGGGCCCTAGATGTCAGGTACCGCAGGAGAGCGCCCCTCTGCTAGCCCTGAGGGCATCTTCAGGCCGGCTCAGGTGGGTGGCTGAGGACTCAAGTGGGAGTCTGGGGTCATAAGCATCCAGGTCAAAAGGCAGGCTATCAGGAGGGAGAAGGTGCACAGGAAGAGAATCCCAGGGATCCACTGTGGTCAGAATGCTGACGGAAGGAACCATCTGAAGGGAACTGCGCTGAGTTGCGCGGTATTTCCATCAATCTGACAAACTTATAATCCATGGGGCACTGGGCTGAGCTCTTGGGAAGTCTTTGCCTTGGTAGTGAGGAACACTTGGCCCTGCACTGAATACTACCCTGGACCCACTTAACAAATCATAAAAGTGAGAGCCAGAAAGACTGAACTGCTTCCAAATAACCGTGTCTGGGTGTAAAGCTTAAGGTTTATTATAGTGCAAAATTCTCTATCACCAACAAGATGTCACTCACCATGCCTGGCATCACATCAAAGACAGCTGGTCAGGCAAAGAGGCAAGAAGACATGACGCAGGCTGGGGACTGCCAGGAGGCAGGGCCAGCTCAAAGCTGCAGCAACGCAGGCTGCAGCAGGTGGAGAGGCCTTGGAAACCTGCTGGGCGCTGGGAGAGGCGTGGCAGAGGCCAGCTGCCTCTGGTTCTGTCCAGGAGAGATTTACCTCCTGTGTTAGTCAGCATGTGACACTGTGACCAGTGACTGAAATACCTGACCAGGACAGCTGAGAGGAGGAAAGGGTTACTGTAGGGGCTCAGTCCACGGCTGGCCAGCTCCATGGCTCTGCCCCAGGTGAGGTGGCCCACCATAGGAGAAGGCCATAGCAGGGGAGAATGGCCCAGCTCCTGGGGGTCAGGAGACAGAGAGAGGGAAGCCAGGGAGGGGCCCAGTGATGACCTACCCAGCCACAGCCCACCTGCCCTCAGTTACCACCAGTCAGTCCACTCACACTCGGACAGGCTGACCAGTGAAGACTGGCGCAGGCCAGTCATTTCTCCTTCCGCATTAACGGGGGAGCTGCTAGGACACCTCTCTCCAAACACCCAGGGAGGGTCTCAGAGGGGGCGGGGTTCAGCCCCATTTTCCAGGGGACACTCGGGAGGCCAGCACCAGTTCCTTTGTTCGCATTGCTGCATGACCCAGAGGCTTTTGGGGGTCAGAGGATCTGACTAGCTAGCGCCCAGAAGCCCGGGAGAAACAGTCATCCAGAGCCCCCCATGATCAGTCTAGAGGGGAAAACCGAGCAAAACCCAAACCAGAAATGCAAGGGAATATCTCACTAGAAATACAGGTGTGTATGACCTGCAGGGTAGAAGCAGAATCAAAACCTAGCCCGTCACTGTCAGCATTGTACATGTGGAAACATAAAATGATTACTTGTAATTTATTTTGACCCCATGCTTGTTTGGAAGAGTCAGGTATCTTGGTGAAAATATTTGCCCAGTAGCCCCTTTTGGGCCACTGGAAATATACTGAACGAATTATATGCTGGCCTTGGATGTATCATTCAATCTTATTACCTCGATTATCTTGAAGAAAAAAAATGACCCTCTTCCAACTTGTAGCCCACTAGGGCCCTCAGGCCTTTCTTCTTCCCATGTCTGCTGGCCTAAAAGGGAGTGACTACCCCTTTGTTCAATAGACTCTTTTCCTCCCCATTTCTAGAACACAATATTGCCTCCTATTCAAACTTTCACAAACAGCTCTATCCAATTATCCTCTGAAAAAGTAATGAGCATACTGAAAGTTCATCTAAATTGTTGATGAAGATATTAGATGGCTAGAATTAAGTTTTGTGGGACAGTCCTCAACATTAAACCCCTTTGAAGATGACCTCAGATCACCTGGATATGATCTGAGCAGTCTACCCAATAATTCCAAACCAGTGAGTCGTGGACCTTCAAGAGGAGGGCCAGGAAGTTATTTCTAGTTTTCTGTGTATCTACCACTATTTGTAGATTTTTGTAAAAATATCTCATTCACATGGGTTCTTCTACATTAAAAATGGGTCTCGAGGCTGCTAAAAGCAATAAATCACTACTCCACCTAAAATTGTTACTAAATTCATATTACATTTTGGTGATCATGAATTTTCTTAATCAATAGCCTATAGAGTACATTTGTTATTTTGTAAAGATCCTTTAGCAACCATGTATAAGCCCAAAGTTGCTCCTTACTATAGTTCACAATGTCCCCAAACTTGGAACTACCTGAATATAGGTTAGTTAAGTCATTGCTGCATATAATACAATGGTATACCCTGCAAGGGTTAAATATTTTTTTTTTCTGAAGCTGGATTTGAACTCCTCCTGCCTCAGTTTCCTGAGCCGCTGGGATTATAGGTGTGTGCCACTGTATTCTGCTTGTATTTTTTTTACAAGAAATTTGTAAAATATCTAGGTGGTGAACTGTTGTTTTGCTTTCTTCTTTAATTTTAGTTGATTTTTTCAATGTTAGAATATGATATTTTTAAATTTGGAGTTTCTACATATAAAAATATTGAGTAAAATCTTCCTAGATTGGCTATTATGAAAACTCAATGAAATTCCAACCTTCATTGCACATCTACTTCCTCTTCTTGATGACCTATCACCTGTCACAGAATCCTGCAAGGTCTCTCTTCCCTCTGGTCTGATTCCTGGGGACTCCTACAGCAGACGGACCCCTCCACCCACTGCTCCTCTGTGGAATTCAGCCCTCGGTGGTTCCAAGGCTGGCGGAGTGCATCTGAGCTCTCAGGTGGTGGAGCTGGCCGGGCAGCGTGACCCTTTCAATGGCAGTGTTTTCAGCTCTGTGTTGTTTTGGTCATTCTATTTGATTTAAAAAAATTGTAGAAAATAGAAAGTTGGTGCTTTCTACTTACTGGATTATTATGATTATTATTATGATCATTCACATAAACTTTTCCATTTCTGTTTCTTCCAATAAAACCACAATAAAGAATTTAAAAGGTATAAAACAATAAAAGGGAAAGAAAATGGAAGCCAAGAGGACTCCAGTTGTTGACCCACTTTGGAAGAGGAACCGTGAACGGGTGCATGGTTTCTGACTTAGTGGGAAAGAATTCCTTAAAGGAACACTGCGTGGTTCAGAAACAGAACTGAGATCAAGAGGAAAGGAGAGGTGGATCTGAAGTCTCAAATGCGGGAGGGTGGAGTATCTGGGGACAGGGGCAGCGAGACCGAGTCCTCCTCTGCCTGTGTGGCTCTGGGATGCCTCCTCGCCCCACCACGGAGGGCACTGCTGCCTGAGGTGGCAACAGAGAACTCTGGGTTCAGAAACCTGCCATGCTAAATGTCAGGGAGGCTCAATACTGAACCTCGGTTAACTGGAGGTCAGTGACAGAGGGTCAGGACCCCCTCCTCGAGATTCAGTTCCAGATGCTGCCAGGTAGGTGTGGGCCGGGCTGTCTGCACTCCCCAAGAGATGGGAAGAGTCCCCACTGGAGACATCGGCCTCCAACACACAGGGCTGTCTGATACACAGCAGCTTCCTGTCATCAGTTCATCAACCATGCCTGCCATGCACAGAAAACTTCCCCTGGGTTTCATGCCTTATTCAAATATGAATGACTGAAAGATATTGGAGAATATCCTCTGACTTTAAAAGCAAAAAGTAGAAATTTCAAGAAAAAGGATTTAGAAGAAAGATGATGCGAGAAGAAGTAAATCTCAAAAAGGTATCAGTCATATTTTTAAAGAGACAGAAAGATACTGCAACTGTCAAGAAAGAATACAATGTTATGGAAAAAGAACGTGTAGAAAATGAGAAAGTGCTTAATAATAAAACAACTAATGTGCAGCATCCAAAGCTGAAAGTCGAGCTGGAAAGTGGGAAGATCAGTTTGAGGAAATATCTCTCAAAGAGAATAAAATTACAAACAAGTAAAAACTGGAAAAAACAAAGGTAAAAAAAATTAATCTCTAGGTACAAAAAAAAATCAGAAACAAAAAGAAGAAACAGTGGAGAGGAAATTCTCAGATAAATAATAAAAGAGCACTTCCCAACTGCAGGAAGAAAGACCTGGAGGTCTGGGGCAGATTCAAGGGGTCACACATGGGCCTCTCAGGTCCAGGACTGGAAGCTCAACGGCACCGACTGGGGCAAAGACTGCCAGATTCTGAGGGGTCTTGGTTTCCAAGCAAGATCTTCAGACCCAGCAACCTGATTAGGTTAAAAAGCAGGATCCAGACTGATACGATCTCAAAATGAAAACAAGCAAATGCAAAACCACTTTCTGTGCATTTTTCCTCCAGCAGTTGCTGGTGAGCCAGTGTCCAGTACAGGTCGGCAGGAGGAGAGGGCTGGGAGGAAGGGCTGGGCCAGGGAGCAGAAGGTCAGACTGCCACAGGCAGAAGAGTGTCCACCTGAAGTGGAGCGAGTGACAGCAGTGGGAACTAAGCAGAGAGGACAATAAAATGGAGTCAAGGCAAAGCATGGTTGGCAGGTGGCCAGATGGGCTGCTGTAGGAGACCGGGGCTTGGCCTTCACCAGGGGAAGTAAGTGAGCAATGCTCAGGTGGAGACCTGGAAAGTGCGCAGTACACGCTTATATATAAATATGGGAGTGAACGCATGAGGTGGTCACAGGCTTACATGGCTGTGGGGGAAGCAGGCGCTGGAATGGGGACAGGCGAGGTAGTGGGGATGTTTCTGAATTCTTAAAGCTATAGTGCCACTGAGTATCCATCCGTCTATGTGTATGAGTTCACTCTGATAAATACAAAAAGGTTTTAAGGGCTGGAGAAGAAAGGATGCAAGTGCTTTTGTCAGGGATAGGAGGCCAAGTTCTCACTAAGTGAACAGATGAAGGGGAGAACCACCCTGTACTTTAGGGTCAGGCTTCAGCCTAAACCAGATGTCACTGGGCTTACCGTAGTCAACTGTTTTAAATTTTAAAGGACAAGAAAGCGTGTATCAAAATAAAATGCTTGAAGATTGTGTCTAAAAAGAAGGGTGAACTCACAGTCTGTACGATGTTTTTAATACCCAGAAACCCCCTTGTCCACACAGCCCACCTCGAGTGCAGTCCGGGCACAGCTTTAGGGTGCACGTGTGTGTCGGGCACACCTGCAGCCAGCAGCTCGTCGATCCCTTTTCAGTGGCAGACTGCTTCTTCTCTTCACTTTTCAAAGACCCTTCATGAAGACAGAATTCTGATGCAGTTGTAAGATGTGGGGGCCCTCATGATGGTTCGTCACTAAGTGTGTACAGCGAAGACTCTCCTTTTGGGTGGCAGGGCCTATGGTGCACTTACAGATTAGGGGAACCCTTCTTTCTCAAACTTCCTGGTGCTCCTCAGCCTCCACCATCACAGCTGCTCCAGCTGCTGGACAGCTGGGTGGTGGCTAGCTCCGGGCCCTGTTCCCATGGCCTGCCCTCCTCCTACCCCAGCACATGCCTTCAGCACTGTGCACTGGCCACCTTAGAGAAGTCTGCAGAGTGAATGTCAGCTGTGCATGGTCTGCTAGTCACACTGTGCGCCGCCCCATGTTGGCCAACAACCGAGCTTCTCTTCGCTGCACCTGGTCCCTGAGCAGGCCATTTCCATCTCAGTTGAGAGCAGACGAGGAGGAACAAAGCAAAATACCCTGCAGAAGTCTTGCATGGCACAGAAGTGGGCTAACCTCGAGCCCTAGAACAGCCCTGCCGTGGGAGGGATGGGGCAGAGCAGCAGGAAGGTGGGCACTGGGGCTGCCAGGAGATGGCAGGAGGACAGGGAAGTGGCCGTCGCTGGGCCGTTCTCTCGTGAGTTCTTTTATAGCCAGAATTGCACGAGGGCAGGTTTTAGGAGGCTTTTCTGATGAGGCTGGAGAGACTCATCGTCCTCCCTGCAGTGTAAGCGAGCACCTGCCAGAGCTGGGTGCCTTCCCCCACATTCATGTCAGGGAGCACAGAGCCAAAGGCCATTAATGATCTCCTGAGCTCTCAGAAATTGTCCAGAAATGTGTCTCTTTCTGTCTGAAAACTGAAAAGTCTCTTCCCAAGCACTGAGATCTGGTTCACCTCCCTGGGAACCCTCCTGCCTCCAATGAGAAGTCCCTCAAAGATACTAAAAGGTCTCATGCAACCCAGCCTTTGGCCCCATGCCACCAGGTGCCTTGTGCACGATGAGCACACAGCAAATGCAGCAGTTAATTGAGATGCTGCCAGGGTTGGAATATGGCTTGTCCCTCCGAATGCATGGGCTGGAACTGGAGCCTCAAACTGGGGCTGGGCCGTGACGGGATCAGTGCCTTTCTCAAAGGACTGGGTGAACTCTCACAGGAATGGGACTGGTCATTATTGCAACAACAGGTGGTCCCAAAGTGCAGCCCCTGTGCTCTGTCTTCTGCACACGCCCATCTCCCCCTGTGGTCCCTTGCTGGCCTTGTGCTCCCAGAACAGCTTCTGGAACTGTGAGCCAGAACAAGCTGATCCCCTTCCTTCATCACCCAGTCTCAGATGTCCCATTACAGCCAGAGGGTGGGCCAGGACAGATGCCATCCTGGGGAGACGGCTTTCAATGTCTGAAGGTCATCACTGTCCAGGGTGAGAATCAGGAGTCAGCCGAGATCGTAAGGTCCAGGTAAAGGGAGTTGTCCATTGTTTTTCAATAAACTATATCTAGTAATAAGTTTTCTTCCCAATTAAGTCTAGCTAGAGATCACTTTAAATCAAAACTAGAATTTCAGAGGCATTCGTGATATAGGAAGTATCACAGGCCAATAGCCCTATTGTAGGCAATTGATAGCATCATTTCTACAGCGTGCTCCTATTTTCCTAAACACAAGATCAGCTTCCTCTGTCTGGAAGGCTAGACCCTGTCCCTGATGCACCTTGTGGGCATCAGCTTATCTGCTGAAAGGCAGCAGGGGTGTCGCTCCTCCTTCACTGCCTACCTCCAGGTAAGCCAGCTAGTGACTGTCCCTCTCCTCTGGGCACTGGAACATATTCCAGTGTTGTATTTGAGTCACCAAGTAGAAGTTTATTGTTTATCTTGCAAAATCTTTAAGGGTAGGGATTTTGTCATGTTTGTTTATTTTTAGCTCACTTTGAGCTATTTATATGTTAAGGTAACAAGTGTTGGTTGGGTTGAATTGAATGGTAACAGAGAATGTTTTCTTATGGATTAAATTACACGAAGTTTTGCAAATATATAAAATGACTTCATGTTTAGTTATACTTTTAACAGACTGCTTTTATTAAAAAGATAAAATTACACAGACTTGGTTGACCTGGAATGTGGGGGACATGGGGTCCTATGCATCCGAGCTGCCTGGTACCAGCAGTTTGAATTTATATAACTTGACAGTGAGGTACTCACTGGCATTGGAAAGAAATGTCAAATTAATTTCAGTTGCCACTGGGGAGTGATTCACTTCCAACAGGTGTGTTCTAAAGCTGGTACTATTTTCCTAGCTGATTTTGTATTACATCTTCTAGTTTAATACCTTGGGGTGTTATTTGGCCCTTCATCACACAAACACTGAAGAACTCCCTTTTTAAAAAAAAAATATTTTTTGTTTTATTTGTTCTTTTTAGTTACACATGATAGTAGGGTATGTTTTGACATATTTATACAAACATGGATTATAGCTTATTCTAATTAGGATCCCAGTCTTGTGGTTACATGATGTGGAGTTTCACTAGTTGTGTGTTCACATATGAACATAAGAAAGTGATGCCCCATTCATTCTACTGCTCTTCTATTCCTGTTCCTTCCTCCCTTCCCTGCATTTCCCTTTTTCTAATCCAATGAACTTCTATTCCCCTCCCCCTTGTTGTGTGTTAGCATCTACATATCAGAGAGAAGATTCAACCTTTGGTTTTCGGGGATTGGCTTATTTCACTTAGCATGATAGTCTCCAAACCATCCATTTATTGGCAAATGTCATAAAGTCATTCTTTATGGCTGAGTAATACTCCTTTGGGTGTGTATACCACATTTTAATTGTCCATTCATCTTTGTGGCCTAGTACGGGCGGGACCAGGGTTCGATTCTCAGCACCACATAAAAATAAAGGCATTATGTTGGGTCTACCTAAAAAATAAATAAAATAAAAATAAAAACTTTTTTTTTTTTTTTAAAAGGACACCTAGGCTAGTTCCATTGGTTAGCTATTATGAACTGAGTTGCTATAAACACTGATGTGGCTGCATCACTGTAGTATACTGATTTTAACTCCTTTGGATATAAACCAAGGAGTGAGATAATCAGGTCAAATGGTGGTTCTGTTTTTAGTTTTTTGAGGAATCTCCACATTGCTTTCCAGAGTGATTGCACCAGTTTCAGTCCCACTACCAGAGTGTACCCTTTCCTCCACACTCACTACCATTTATTGTTACTTGCATTCTTGATTGTTGCCATTCTGACCTGAGTAAGATGGAATCTCAGTGTGGTTTTAATTTGATTTCTCTAATTGCTAGAGATGTTGAACATTTTTTATGTATTTTTGACCATTCATATTTCTTCTTCTGTGAAGTGCTTATTCAGTTCTTTGCTCATTTATTGATTGGGTTATTTTTTTAAAGTGAACAACTCACTTTAAAAATGCCATATTAAAAAACACTTATTATAAGTACTTGCTAATTAAAGAACTAGATTCTCCTAGAGTAGAACTTAGAGTTTTAGAGAAACTAAGAGGACATTAGGAGAGAATTGAAAGAGCTAAAGTGATAGGGTTAACTGGGTGGGCGAGGGTGGCGAGCACTACGGTGGGCCTGGGTCCTCCTAAGCTGGAGAAAGGCCTGCCGTCTCCCAGCAGCTCATCCACTCATGTGCTTGACCCACGTGAAGCTCCCCAGACACAGCAGAACACAAAAAAGTGCTGGAAAGGATGTCCCAGCAGCTTGAAGAAGTCAAGTTCCTTTAGGAACTCAACTTAATGCTGTCAGGTTGCTGAGAAATAAAACAGTGCTACAGTGTCCCAGAAGGATGGCTAACCTAAAGTTTAACGCAGTCTCCTGTGAACTGGACTCGCTCTGGCATTGTCTCCCTAATTGTGCATACTACAAACCACCCAATCTACCAAGAAGCCCAGGTTTATCGAGATGTGTGTGCACCACTTCAAACCTGAGTGTCTGTTCATGAGCTGTACTCTACAAAAACAGGCAATGAGGTGGTGGCTTCCAAGTTCCATCCTTTGTTGTTGAGGACCTCCAAGGCAGAGAACTGGCCGTGGGCTTTGTCTGGACCAGGAAGCCATCAGCATAGAAACAGGAGTGACTTTGTGCCTCGTAGGTCTGTGAAGCAACAAGCAAGCCTTATTGCATGAGCTGTGGCTTCTGTGGCACCAGGCTTGTAGGCTCAGAGAGAGGAGTCCACGCACGGAAGACACAGGACACCAGAGGAGCACTCAGGAGGCCCGCCACACAGACTCCAGGTCCAGGGACGGGTTCTCACCTTGGGCAGGGCGATTGGAGGAGGGGTGTGAGGGGCCACACCATAAGGGTCACACAGGGAGGAGGGAATGTGCATGGTGCTGGAGAACAATTTATAGACCTGTTTTGCCAATGTGGAGGGTTAGCACAGAACAGACGTTCCAAAGCACAGAACAGAGGTTCCAGTGCCTGATTTGGGGCTGTAGAATATGTGTTGTTTGACATCAAAATCTCGATTCCTGATATTCTCTTAAAGATCCGAAAGCCTGGCAGCAAAGGGCCTGCACATGTGGTAGGCAAGACTCCCCTGCAGCTGACTCACCTTAGACCTGAGCACGATCTTGGATGCAGGCTCCACCTGGCCCATTTGCTCCTTTACTTCCTCTGTAAGTATTTGGGTTAGTCAGCTTTGGCTAGGTTCTGCCATGGGAACAAGGACTCTCCAAATCCTAGAGGCTCATGACTAAGTACAAAGTTTTATTTCTCTGTCATTGCATGTCTTCTACAGTCAGTTGTGACTACGCGCCCTGAGTCCTCCAGGTTCTGGGATCCCGGCAGAAGGAGCAGCCCCTACCTGGGATACAGGCTCATGGTGGGGCAGGGCGAGTGTGGGCAATGGCAGGAAAGAGAGTGGTCTTAAACCTTTGCTCAAGGCAGCATAGGTCGCTTCCTCGAGAATACGTGTGGCCAAAGCTGGTCACGTGCAGACCCTGGGTGCCAATGATGGGAAAATAGAACCCTACCTACTCCAGGAAGGTTCAGGCTAATGGGGAACACAGGACACAGTCTTTGACCGTATTTGAAGATGTTCCTTTCTGACCAGAACACCTTCTGGAGAGAGGCAGGAGAGCTGGAGGGTCCGGAGTGAAAGCTCGAAGCTCATGGCTGACAGCGGTTTTCATATGCACAGACAAACAAAGAAAAAGCCACAAGCAAGGCCTGCGTCCAGGAGCAGGGTTGTCACATTACCCTCCGAGAAGCACACAACTGAGCTGACAGAGCTGGCAGTTGAGGCAGGAAGAGCTAGACCCTTCTGCTCCTGTCTTTATTTACAACAAAGGACAGAACACTTTATCACCTTGGAAACAACTCACAAAGGCAGAGTGTGCAAAGCTGTAGGAAACCCACTGCACTCTCAGTGATGGGGGCTAAGTGGTGGGGTGGGGCATCCTGCCACTGGGCTGCATCCTGGGTATTGTGTAGGGAGGCAGGTCGCTCCAGCAGGACGAGAGCCGCCTGGCCTTTGATGGCTCCGCTGACTCTACAATATGTTCCTCCTTGTCCTTTGTATTCACAGAGTACATTGCCCACCAAGGAGACCATGGCCAGCGCGTCCGACCCTCCAGCCTACCCCGGAGACAGGCCGTCTCTGCCGCCAGCCCTTCTTTACTCTCTGCCGCCAGTGGTCGTGCAGTGAGAGCTGCTTGGAGTGAGCGGGAAAAACCTGGCCTGTTTGGCTCTCATCCCAAGGTTGTTTTGTGTCACTGCTTGCGGATGTGTAGTTCCTAATCCTCTTCTGCCTCTTTATACTGATTTGCATACAAACCACAGGAGAAAGTTCTTTGAGAAGCTGACCGAGCTTCTGCCATGGGCTGGAGATTCTAAATTCACTAAAGGACTGGCCGCGACCATGCTGCGCCAGCCTGAAGCCCAGAGGCAATTTCTCAGGTCGTGTCCACACCCCACTGGCACTGTCCAAATGGTTGTTGGCTTTTACGATGGTGTGTTGAGCTCCTTAGAGGGCCCAGAGATGAGTGAGCCAGGCGACCGCAGGCCGCTGAAGATGGCCAGTTGGTCTCTCCTGTCCGTGCTGTACTCCCACACCTGAGGCCTTTCCTAATGACCGTTCCTGAATTTTATTGACATTTTACTGTAGAAAATATTTAATTTTGTTCCAGATTAAACTTTACTGAGCTCAAAACTTCATAATCAATTCCAGTGTCTTTGAATACTAAACTTCAGAGCACTCACCTGTGTCCCTGTGCAATTTGGTTTAATGGCAATGACAACAGGTTGAAGGAAACCTGAGTTTTGCTTACGTGACCATGGACAAAGCCATTATTCATTAGTAAAGAGGACAGCAATAGCAGGCATTTGACAGATGTACCATTAGTCCCAGCACCCTTGTCATGGCAGACATGACTAATCAACCATAGCCCCGATTCTTACTGACTCTGGAATAATCCTCAGAGTTCTCTTCAGTACAGAATTACAATTTGAGAGTTGGCACTGAACTTGGAACCTACGATGAGCCTAGGTATAGGCATACAGAGAGAAGGTGTGAAAGTGTGTTGCAAGCTGTTCTACATTGCACTAATTTACTACTCTTGTGTTAGCTGGTGTTGCTGTCACAGGAATGTGAAGAGTGTGTTCAGACTCCAAGGGTACTAATGGTTACTTACATCCTGCCAAGACCACCTGTGACTGTTACTCTGACATTATGTGTAAAGAGATTTGGCTCCTGGTATTTTTAAGTAAGCATGTTTTATGAAAGCAGCTTCAAAATCCAGGCCACAGACCACCTTTGACAGACTGGGAGGCTCTGCAGGGACACATATTGCCTTGGACTTGAAGCCTAGGCTACACCTCCACTGTGTGAATGTCGGCACGTCACTCAATCTTCTGAGCCTTAGTGTCCATGTCTATAAGGTGGACTGTATAACCAACCTTCTCTTAGGGATTTGAAAATTTTAAATGTGTAAAATACAAAGCAAAAAAAAAAAGAGATAAGCTGTGCTCTATAAAAGTTAGTTTCTGTATCTGAAAAAGTAGTTTATGATGAGCACTCCAAGGCTTTTGATTTACTTTCTTTTTTTATTAAAAGATTTGTAGGTGCTGAGGCTGTAGCTCAGTGGTAGAGCTCTTGCCTAGTATGTATGAGGCATTGGGTTCGATTCTCAGCAACGCATACAAATAAATAAATCAAATAAAGGTCCAGTAATATCTAAAAATGATAAAAAAAATGTTTTACAAAGCTTAATGGTCAGAAAACACTCTCCGTTTGGTTTGTTTTGTTTTGTTTAGTGCAGAAGATAAGACTCTGCCCTTTCTCAAGTCTTCCTTCTAACCAAAGCAAGCGCTGAGTCTGAGCCCTCCCTCTGTCATGTTTGCCTTCTTTGCCAACTTTTTTTTTCAGTGCTGGGATTGAACCTAGGGCCTGGCACATGCTAGGCAAGCACTCTACCACTGAGCTACGTTCCCCTCTGTGATTTCTTTTACTTATAACAATTACAAATGTTCAAAAGGTGCTAATGCTGTGTAGATGGTATCTAATGAAAAAAAATGCTATGACTCAAAAGAATATACTTCTTACTCTGTGCCAGAATCTGAATTGTGATGATGCATGCACTGTGCTGAGTCATGAAGATGACATTTTTGCAAACTGGCTGGGAATGTATATGGGACACCTCTCTGAGTGTCAGGGCTCTGAGCAGCTCAGAAAACTTGTGATCTCAATGCAAATACTTCTATTTCTATACCAAAGATTAGAATTTCTTTGGAAGCTATTAACTTGAGCAGCTTCCACCCCATCACTATTCTTCATTTATCTGCTTCCTCTATGTCAAGTTTATCATCATTGACAGTTTCTGATTCATGATGACTTATGATTTTTCAACTTTATAATGATACAACAGTTGTAAACATTCAGTACAAAACACCTTGAATTTTGAGTTTTGATTTTTCCTCTGGTTAGTGATAAGTGGCAGGATATTCTCTGGACGCTGGGCAATGGCAGCAAACCGCAGCTCACAGCCAGCCACATAATCTCCCTGTGTCTCAGTTCCAGCCCAACTCAGTCATGATCACTGGCAGTATAGCCAGCCCAGCGTCCCATCCAATGAGCTATTCCAGAGACCTAGAGGAAGCCAGATCCATCAGCACACTTGGTAATGGGTCCATAATCAGTGAACATCACGGGGACCATTATCTCAGCACCTGCCCCACAGATCAAACTCCTAGAGAGAGAACAATCCCCTCGGGCACAAGATAGCACCTGTACCCCTAGAGACCCTGGGAAAAGGCCTGCCAACTATGGTCTGTTGTCACCACATGACCTGGATCAAACCCCACACAATTGTGATCCCATGGGCGAGTCCGTTAGCCCAGAGACTAAAGGGAAAGCTGTACTTGCAGAAAACAATCTTTAAAGACTGAGAGAAGGGCATGCTCCTTCAAATGCACAGAAACCAATGCAAGGCTACATGCATAATGAAAAATCACACAACCATGAGACCACCAAAAGAAACTCAAAACTCCAATCACTGACTACAAAGAAATGGAAATAAACAAATTAACCATAAAAGAATTCAAAATAAATATCTTAAAGAAGCTCAATGAAATTCAAGATGACACAGATAAATAACTAAATAAAATCAGGAAAACAATGAATTAAAAAAATTAGAAGTTTAATAAAAAAGCTGATATCATAAATAGGAAAAAATACAGAAACCCTAAGCTGGAGAATATAATGGCAGAACAGAAAAATTCAATAAAGAGTTTTAATAGTAGACTCATCATGCTGCCAGACGGAAACCAAACTATAAAAAAGCTTGAAGACAGTAGAGGGGACCCTCCACAACACCTGGAAGACAGTAGAGGGGAATCCTGCACAACACCGGCTTAGGCAAGCATTCCATTTCTTATCTCTCTTCTTCTCTTTCCAACAAAAGGACAGGCAAGGGGGATGCATTGAGAACTAAAAAGGTCTGCAGTTTGCAGACCCTAGGTCTGATAAGGGCTAACAGACACACAGGGAACTTCAAAAACTCAACAGCAAGAGAAATAAACCAACTGAAAAATAAGCAAAGACCCTAAACAGACTGTTCTCAAAAGAAGACATACAGATGGTCAACAGATAGATGTGAAAAAAATGTTTATCATCACTAATAATCAGGGACATGCAGAGAAAAATCACAGTGAGATATCACCTCACATGTTGGCTTGCCTGCTATCAAAAAGACAAAACATATTGGTGGGGTGTGGCTGGGCAGGATCTCTTGTGTGCAGTTTGGTGAATGTAAATTAATATAACCATTATTGAAAATGGTATGGGGGTTGCTCAGAACACTAGAGGTAGAATTGCCATAGGACCCAATAATCCCTCTTCTGGTTATATGTTTATTCACAATAGCTAAGATAGGGAAGCAATCTGAGTGTCTGTCAGCAGATCAAGAAAACGTAGAGAATAAAGATACGCAGTTGAAACCTGTTGCCTGTGATGTGGATGAATGTACAGACACTATGCTGAATGAAATAAGCCAGACCAAAGACAAATTCTGCATGGTCTCATTTATGTGAGGATTCTAAAGAGTTGAACTCACATAAGTAGAGAGTAGAGGCCGGAGCTGAGCAGTGGGTGTGGACAGGGAGAAGGTAGATTCTGACCAAGAGAACAAGGTGGCCTAAGGCTGTAGTGGTCTACTGCACAGAGAGTGACTGTAACAAACAGAAACACACTGTGTATTTCAAATTGTTAAAAGAGTAGGTTTAAAACATTTTTACCACAATAAAATAAGTATGTGGGGTGACAGATATATTAATTGGTCTGATTTAATCAGTCCACACTGTAAATATATGTCAAAGCATTACATTGTTCCCTATAAATACACATAATTATATTTGTTAATTAAAAGTAAAAAATGATCTTTAAAAGTATAGAAAACAAGGGCCCACAACTGATGTGTGACACTGGACTGTAAGGAAATCCTCATTGCAAAGCAGGGGACACCAGGTAGTTGTTTTGACAAGTCCTGCTGGGGCTATGACATCCATCCATGTGGGAAAGACTTGAAGGCTGATTCCCGCTTTACATGTCAAAACCCAGTTCTAGGGGGAGGCTTGATGCCAAGGTGACAGATAAAATAGTAACCCTCCACAAAAGGACACTCTTCCCTCAAAGAGCAAGCACTGAGCAACTCCAGAGAGGTGGGAGAGACTGAAGCCCACAGGCGTGCTCCTCTTGAGAAGAATGCAAAACTACTTTTTAAAAACACTGGTATTTTTTTAAATCAATGCTCCATGTAATTCTGGTATTTTTTTCCCCCAAGAACTTAAAAATACCCATTATAGTACTTGATGTTCTAGAATAATCCCAGTCAGATTCAGTTGAGTCTGTCTGCTAATCCCTGGCTGGCAGCTTCAAGAACCTGTGCTTCTTTCTGTGATGGGGGGGAGCACATGAGGGCGGGGTAAGAGGGGAAAGAATTAAAAATGGTGTCTGTTCCTTAGGTGGGCCTGAAGACAAAGTAGTTTTCTTAAATGTACTTGGTAGGACTTGAGGCATGAACAGTGATGTTTCTGGAACACGGTGATGGTGGATGCCCTCTCCCACTTCAGCTAGACATCCAGCATGGCCAGATCACAAGGGTCTGGGGCATTTGGTAAGCCAAGGGGCTGGAGGCTGTGTGACTTTGGAGGAAGCCTTCTCCTGGCTGGAAGGGTCACAGTGGAATATGAAAGGACAATGTTGGATGGGGTGTGCCTTTGCCCTGCCATAATGGGAACAGTGCTGAGAACAGAACTTTTAGATTATTTTTTTTAAATTTTTTAATTTTTATGTGGTGCTGAGGATCGAACCCAGTGCCTCATGCATGGTAGGTGAGCACTCTACCTCTAGCCACAGCCCAGCCCCCTTTTGGATTGTTGATGGAAATTTAGCTTCATTTGTATCCAGAGGCTGGTGGGACCGTGAGACATCTGGAGTACTTGATATCAACATGGTTTTCATGGCCCTTTATTTTAAACTGAAGAAAGGGAATTGGATCATAATATAGAACACCTTTCCTTGTTTTACATGATGAGAAAATGATATACTGTAAGCCAGTCTGTTTTCTAGATAACCAAAACGGTCTTTTAGATTTGGAATGTTGTAATCTTTCTAATGGAGGAGTGAGGTGAGAGGGGAAAGAATTAAAAATGGTGTCTGTTCCTTAGGTTTTTTAATTTAATTTTTTAATTTTTATGGAGGGCCTACCAAAATACACTGTGTGCTGTTTCACTAACTTCATTAGTAAAGGGGAAAAATGATTTTGATCATTCCTGGTGGGTATCCAGGGACCTGAGGCCAGCCTGGCAGCCCCACCGGATGGTCCTGGACTACCACCTGGAGCCACGCCCTGGCTTTGGCCCTTTTACTCTCTTCCATGGTTGTGAATACATTCTGCTTACTTCTCTTAGGGAGGTGATACCTTGGCGTCTACATTACCCTCATCACACTTTTAATTGGACATTGTATCCGCTTTGGATTTAGTAATCATGTGACTCTTGTGAAAATCCTAGTTAAAAAAAGTATAACAAGCAAACAAAAAAAATCCAGGGGTTTAGCTTTTTAATTTATTTTTTGGGGGGGTGGTGCTGGGGATTGAATGCAAGGCTTTGTACATGTAAGGCAAACACTCTAGCAACTGAGCTATATCCCCAGCCAGGGTTTTAACTTTTGGCAGAGAGTTGGCAGGGTTTGCCTAGGAGTGAAGTGCAAATTTTTAAGTTTTGTTTTTTTTAATCTACCTGGAAGTATTTAAACTCAAGTTTTGGGCATAGTGGTACACAACTATAATCCCAGCAACTCAGGAGTCTGAGGCAGGAGGTTTGAAAGTTTGAGGTCAGCCTCAGCAACTTAGCAAGACCTTATCTCAAAATAAAAAATAAAAAAGGATCAGGGATGTAGCCCAGGGTAAAGTGCCCCTGGGTTCAATCCCCAGTACAAACAACATCAATAACAGCAACAAAACTTGACTTTTGGTCTTGGCTCTACCTCAGATAGAAGCTACAGGATGGGGGACTTCAGAGACACAGTTTTTGGTATACATATAATTGGGATGCTATGAAGAGGAAAAGAGATGGTTGGATCTATACACATCACTCCCATAAACATTAGCCTATTCATTTTACAGAAATTGTAGTTAATATTCTGAATTAATTAGATTGTATTATCAGTTTCAAAAGCATAATGCAGTGGTGTATAAAATTTAATAATGCATAAAACTTGTTATGGAAATTTAAAGTTTTAGGGCCTAGATGGAATTCAAACATGAATTTTGTATGAAGAACTGAAACAAAATAGTTTTGTTAGAATAATTTGCTTTATTACAAAAGGAAAATATCTACAGCTTCATTTAAATACTGTATTTAAATACTGTATTTAAAGCCTGCATATGTAATCTTTGTTGCGAAGAAACATCTTCAATTTCTAGTATTATATCATCCAATTCCAGGAAAACATTATCATAATGTGAAATAGATGAGAAAGTAAATAGCAATCAGAACTCTCTGGCAATGACAAGGACTGGACTTTCCCTTTCCTAGGTTGGGGCAGCTGCCTGCGGGAGGCGAGCTAATGCAAGTGGTACTGCGTTGAGATTTCAGTCCTAGCGACTCAGGCAAGTTACCAGTTCTCTGAACTTCAGTCCCTCAGACCACCATGCACTGAAATGATCCTTCTGGTCCAAGTATGGCTAAAAGTGAAGTGAAAGTGTTACATTCATCATCTCCTCCCGCTATATTCCCTCTACTAACACCTGCTGGTCCTTCTTCTAGCCATGACGCTTTTCTTGTGCATTTTCTTCGTGAGGGGACCATCAGCCACCTGATCAGAAAGCTAGTGGTGGTCCAAGGGTTCTGTTTACTAGCTCTTATCTACTCCTCACCTGCACTGGTGTAAGTTAGGAGTCAAAGGCACCTGCTCTGAGCTCCCCTGACAGCATGTACTTCGTTCATAGTGTGTACTTCATCCATCCTGGTGACTACCAATAGACTACAATGGTCTTGGGGAGAGGTCTTGTAGTTTTTCTCTCTGGAAATGATATATCTGGAAAGAGAAGAAAAAAATTCCATAACTAGCCCGCTGCTACTTTTGATTGGTTCTGCTAGTCCCTCTCCCACAAGCACTGCAATCCCATTTGTCAGAATAGGCAGAGTTCCCCTTTTGTATGTTCAACTCTGTCAAAGGGGAATCAGACCTCCCCTGTCCTCCTGGAAGTGTCAAAGGAGACCTTGTGGACAGGCTGAAATCCATCAGGTGTGCCCCAGTACAGGAACCATCTAGCACATCCTGACGAAGTACCACAAAACAGAGGTGCCTGTTTTGTCTAGTCACAACACACAAGGTGCTACCTATTTTTAATATCATCCCTGCAACTAGAGCTACTTCTCCATAGGACTCCACAGATGAAGTCTTATGGGACTCTGAGCTGGTAGTTAGCCTCAGGACAGACATGAAGCTTGAATCCTAGTCACCTATTTTTTTGAGAGACCAAAATAGACTCGGAGACATGGTCAAGTTGGCAGCACCAGAATCACCTGGAGCAGTTTTTCTCCCAGCACATTCCTCTAGTCTTCAAGAGCACACACTTTCCATTTCTTTCCCTGCCAGATATGTCCAGACATGGCTGGACACTAGTGGTACACACAGTACAGGCTCAATCTGGACACACTGATTTGATTATAATGATAGGGGATGAATGCCATGGTTAGTTTGTAGTTTTGGTGAAGTAATAACAGTAGGTATAATTTCTTTTGTATTATTAACTTCTATGCTTGTGATTTTACTGATCTCTCTTCATAATGGGCAACTTTTATTTTATATTTCTTTAGGTAGGTTGTTAGTTTCATATAATTCAAAATTGTTAGAGTTTCATGATGCTTCAGTTTTTTGTTACAATGCATTTTTATTCCTTTTTGCCTTTAATTGTTTCTTTTCTGACAATAATATTACTGAACTAGCTTTCTTTTAAAAATTATATATATTTTTATATATAACTATATATAAACTACAACTACCTACACCTACAACTATATATATATATATAGTTGTAGGTGGACACAATACCTTTATTTTATTTATTTATATGTGGTGGTGAGGATCAAACCCAGGGCCTCACACATGCTAGATAAGCGCTCTACCACAGACCACAACCCCAGCCCCTGAAATAGCTTTCTTATAAAGGAAATCATTGATGTTTTCTTCTAAAAGTTTTACTTTTATTTTTAATTTTTAAACCACTGGAAACTAATCCTTGTCTAGATTTTAGGTACGAAAACAATTTTAAAATTGGATAAATTGCTTTAATATGAATTGAATATAATTTACTATTTATTAATATTTAATTTTAATAAAATATTTACTATGTGATATTAACATTTACACACATTACTTTTAAATATATATTGTTATCCCTGCATACATACATATGTTTTGAACTCTCTCTCATTTGCTTTTTCCTAGTTCTGTGGTCACCTCCATTCTACCTCCCAGATCTCAGGATGGAGGTTAGGGGCTTGGGGAGGTGGTTTCACACACTTGCTGTTGCAAGGCTGTGTCTCTGACCTGCTGCTTGTTCTCCTCTCAACTTCCTGTGAAGCTGCAGCCCCAGGCAGCACTTAGGCAGAGGCTTTACTCAGCCTCTGTTTCCAAAGCTCTTGGGAGTATGCAGTGACACCAGTCACTGTCACATTGCACCAGGCTATGTTTATAAATACACCTGTCCACCAAGAGATAACTGGTTGAGTAAACCATGCTGGACACAGGGAATCACACAGAGCCACAGAAAAAGAATGATAAAGATCTCCATGTCTGGATGAGGAGGAATCTCTTGCAGGTACTGTTAAGTGAAAACATAAGATACAAAGCAGTGTGTAAGGTGCACTAGCTTTTTAAGAAAGGGAGCAAAAGGAGAGTCTATATGTAGATGTACATGTATTTTTCTTATTTTGCAAGAAAAAAAGTTGCAAGGAGAGGTGTTGGAAGGATACATAACAAGCTAATAAAACGAATTTTCCAAAGAGGAGAGGAAGTGGGGAACATGAAACATGAAACTTCTCTGTACCATAAAATGTTGCAGTTCTGATTTTTATGTAAGATATTTCTATTAAGGGGCTGGGATGTAGCTCAGTGGTAGAGTGATTGCCTAGCATATAGAAGGCCCTAGGTTCAACCCCCAACATCACTACAATAAAAAATGAATCTATTAAAATAAATGAAATTATAGAGAGAACCTACCAATTACAAAAGATGCGTGTGGTGCAGTGTGTGTGTGAAAGTGAAAGAGAAAGACATGGGGCAGTGACTGGCATCTTTGTGTTCCTTAGTAGCACACCACCTGCTCTGAGCTGCAGAGTAGCAGCCCCAAAGCAACAGACCTGTGCATGGTTTGCATTGGTGTGTTCTGCCTAGCTTGTGGAAATTATTATTTCAGACTTCTTCTTTTTAGTTTTCTCTTTATCTATTTTACCCATCATTGCTGTGTATTTGAAGCAGAAGACTATATGGATGTGTGAACCTGTCCTAATGGAAATCACCATTTTAACCTAAATATTGAAAAGCCTTTAAATATCTCTTTTCCTGCATTAATTAAAAAAAAAACCACCAGTACACTAAGAATTATTAAATATTTCCCAGTTGATAGAAAATGTTAGAAGGATATTTCTAAATCTTCTCAGAATAAAATACAATATTTCATAGAATTAAAAATATCACTGGTTATAAAATCTTCCATTATTTTATTTACTATTAAAAATACTGCCAAATAGACTATGTCAATTACCTTCTTGTACAACACATGTTGATTTCAGATATCAAAATATGAGAAAAGTGCATCTTAGAGTAGATAAAATATAGGGTTATAGATGCTGCTTGAAAGATTATAAGGTTGAATTAAATGTATATTGATTTTAGAATATTACAAAAATCCAAAGAAAATGTTGTGCCTAGAGCAATGCCAGGTACAGGTGACTGATGCTTGTGGATAAATGGAGACTTTTACATGGGATTGGATGGTCACTATAACACAGATGGAAGAATGCAAGAAAGTCTGTTTTAAAAGAGATACTAAGCATAGACTATGTCCAGGCCCTGTATTATAATATTAAAGATAGAGTTTTTTTTAAATAATGAGGTTAGAGCCCAGTCCTTGCATGGTTTATACCCTAGTAAGAGAGAGAAATGTAGCATCATCTGACAATCAGAGAAGAGATAAGACTAACGCTGCAGATTTAGGAGTCACCTTCAGAGTGAGAAGCTGACAACAAATAAGCTTGTCTGCCCCATGAACAGAGGGGCAAGAACAGGTCCCTGGAGAGTACTATGTTAGATGGGAAGAAGAGGATCCAGTGAGGAAAATCAAGAAGTGGTTAGAGAGATAAGAGGAGAGACTGGAGAGCAATCTGTCATTGAGGACAGAGGCAGAGATGGGCCAAGATGAAGAGTGAAGATGTCATCAGATCTGGCAGCTGGGAGGTCATCAGTGACTTCCAATAAAGTGATTTCAGGAAAATGATTAGAGCAGTTGTCAGACTGTCGTGGGTTGATGAATAAATGCAGGGAGAGTTTATCTGGAAAAAGCTTATGAGGAAGGATAGGAAGCAGCAGGAAAGGAGAAGAAGAACAGAAATGGAATCAATAAATGCAGAGAAAAAAAGGGGCACCTCAACACCTGGAGACAAAGTGAAGGACTGAACATGCAGGTGCAGGAGGAAGGCAGGGTGGGAGGCAGCTGGGCAGGCACCAAGACAGGGAGCAGGGAGGAAAGGCAGTCTGGCTCAATCCCTAGCTCTGCCTGGAGGACAATGTGGACGGGCGCTCCCAGTTCGTGGAGGGCGGTGGCGGACTGGGGCGGCAGGGCCAGAGTGCCCAGGTCGGGGTCCGCATGCAGGTTCCAGCCTGCCTCGGCCTCGGCGGGATTGTCGCCAGCCGCGAGGCCCGGGGACGCGGGTGGCGGGGCGCCCACGCTGCCTGAGGGGCACGGGCCGGTCCAGGGCGTGGAGTGGGGCGCGGCCCGGTGAGGAGGCCACTCACAGCCCAACGCTGTGTTTATATTCTCCCTTCGCCCATGTGCAGCAGCCCACGGGCTCCGGCAGCCCACCCCCCCACACACACCCTCGCGGGCCGCAGGGACGGCCCCGCCAGGCCTCGGACTCGGGCCGGGAGCCTGGACCCAGCGCCGGCCCCTGCTAGCGGGGGAGCCCGGCGCCCCCGAGGTCTCGGCGCTCAGCTCCCGGAGCCAGCGGCCGAGCTCCCGTGCCCACCGCGGCGCTGAGCCCGCGAGGCGACGCCCGCTGGCGCTCTACCCCCGCAGGTCGGGCACAGAGCCGGAGTGCGGCGGTGGGGAGGGTGGGGAGCGCTTCTGCTGCCCTGAGCGACCCTCCTCTCCCACGCCTGCCCCGCGGCATCGAGTTGTCAGAGAATCTCGGGTTTAGGTGATTTAGGACAGTTGGCCCGGGAAGGGCAGATCACTTTTCCTGTTTACAGGAAACGAGGTCGTGATGGTTGGCCCTTCCCGGGTAAACTGTTCAGACAATCCACGTTTTCTTCGTGTGTGTGTGTGTGTGGGGGGGGCTGTTAAGGTGAGTGTTCAGGGAATGGTATTTAACGTCAAACCCTCCATCACAGTAGGTCACTGAAGGGTGGTGGCAGCCAGATACTTTGTGGGATAGTAGTCTTTAGTTTAACTTGTAACAAAATCTTAAGATTTGATCGGCTAAAGGATTAAAAGCAAGCTAACTTAAAATAACTCGTGCTCTCCATCCTGCCCCCCTTCCAGTAGGTAGGCCCTGAATGCATCAGGGAGGAAATAACTAGTTTTCTGGAGAATATTCAGGTGAACGACCGCCTTAAAGACCTGAAGCAGGAGGTCTGATGAACAAAAAGAGTAATATGGTTTTATGCCTTAAATAGCATATGTTTTGCACCCGATTCCCAACATGTGGTCAGACTGATGATGTCATTGGACAGAGGACAAGGTGCAGTTACTTTGATTCATTGTCCTGAGGTGTAGTGTAGCAATGAAGCCTCCTCATAGGGAAACCATTTATCTTGGGATAGTTTCCTTTATAGCTGCAATTTAACCACTACTGAGGCTGTAGATAGTTTATCCGGGATGATAAAATACACATTACATTTTACAAATTTCAGGTAACACATTAAGTTTCATTGTTAAGATATTTTTAATGTAGAAAAAGTATGGGTGTTGTTAACTAGCCTTATACTGTGATTAGCTTTCCATGCTATAGTAAAAATTCATTTCTTCTCAAGAGAAGAGCATGGATTTTAAATAAGGATAATTATAAAAGTGTTTCATATAACATGCTTATTTCAGATGGGTTTGTTGTGCTTCCTCAAATTTTTATAAGAAGCTGTGTTTCTTAATCAGATTTGTGGAGGTGCCATTTATTTTAGAGCCTATTTGAATGCATTGAGCTGAATTTAAGAGAATGAGAGCAGTATATTGTTTTAGGTTGAAGTTAGTGTTTAAAATAAGGTGGACTACCTACAGGAAAGTATGTGCTTTAAAATTTTTAAAAACGTAATTAGAATTATTTTTGAATTTCTCTTAATTAGTCTGGATAAATTTGGGCCTTTTGTTTTGATTGATGATTTTTTAAATAGTTCTATTGCAAGGTAATGGTTCCACTTTATGATTTTTATGTATTAGTAGATTCTCAGGCATTTTTCATCATGTTTTTTACTAGTGTGTCTTATGGTAATGACTAAAACTGCTGTGGGAATGTGATCAAATTGCTGTGCTTTATTCCTCACCCTGCTTGTGGGCCAAGTGTGGTAGGGTATTTTGGTTGCTGGTGAACCCTTCCGAGCTCCTGCCTGGCTGCCTGGCTTCTTTTACAGGCATCTAGAGTGTGTCTCACCAGAAAGCCCACTCGTGATTCTTTGTCAGCTTGCCCCCCTTGTTAACTGTAATGGTGCAAATCTTGAGCATTTGTATGACAGCTGATCAAATGTAGTTAATTTCTAAAGGACTGTCCTGCTTCCAAGCTACTAAAAGTACTTTTTAACCTCTTTCCCCAAAATAACTTTTTAAATTTCTTTCATTTTGTCATAGTCAAAAACACCAGTAGTCAGGGAAAACACAAACTGTGGCTGTTACTTAGGTATAAATGATGTTGCGTTCAGTCACAGTTTTAATTTGTTATTCTCTGCATCAGTGTATGGCAAAGAGCAGAAGAAATAAGATGTACTCATTACTGCCTAGGTTGAAGTAATTGTTTATATGTCACTCATCTGGTTAGTGGCTTTTGGAATAATTTCAGGGTTCAGAGTGTCAAATTACTCTCATCAAGCCTCCAAAGATATTTAAGAGAACCTTGAATAACTTAGGTTGGTAGTTCTAAAATGATAAAACTAGATTTTTAAAAATTTTTAAATAAGTTTGTTGTTAAAAAAAAAAGGAGTTGAAATGTTTTTTGAATCTGTATTGCTTGATTTTGAATCTAGTTGTGTGTGTTTTAAAATTGACCACTCACTTACTGTTTTTTTGTTTTGTTTTTATATTGAAAACCAACAGCCCTACGTTTTGCATTTTAGTCTTCTTTTAAGCACTACTAAAAATAATGGTGTGCAACTGCCTTAACTTGCGTTTACACATCAGTGCTGGTTCAGTGACATGGTTTTGTTGATTAGTATAAAGTTGTGTTTCTCCTAAAGGAGGTTCTGCTTTTAGAATTATTCAGATAATTATTGTTTACAGAACAAAACGGGTCATGGACAAAACCTGCCCCTTCCTTGTCACCATTTCTTGTTTTCCATATATTCTTCAATGCCAAATGCTTGAGCAGGCATTTATTCCTTCGAGGAAATCTAATCTTAGGGTTAGTGTTAAAAGTTGTGGATTTCATTCAGTAACACATCTACTTTGAGTTTTTGTATCCTTTGTGAATGGATCTTTCCCTTTTGGGAGAGAGAACCTTTGGGCCAGAATTTTGCTTAATTTTTGTCTTTGTTATGTTGCCTAAATAGTAGAAATGTCTTTGGGGGTGGTTAAAAGAGTTGATAATTAAAGTTCACAAAGGATAGTAGATTCCTTATATATTTTTTTGAGAAAAGAAATATACTGTTTATTATTCATCTGAAATATCAGGTGCACTTTTAAAAATTTAAACTCTCTAAACATCTCAATAGCATCTTACCAATTTGGTGGCAGCAAAAGAAACACTAACAAAGACAAATATTTTGAAAAACATTTACAAAAATACATTGCACAAAGTCATATCTGCATCTTTAAAAATAAATTAATATTCAAATGACTCCTCCCCAACTCCCAAATTTAGTTTTATATAGGAAATTTGACTTATGTATATAACCTATAATATAGGAAACATCTGTACACATTTCACCCAACCAAGCTGCACAGGAGTAGTTTCCTTATATATTTTTGCACATTGTTGTTATAATCTTTATGAATAAAGATGACTGAGTAACTGGTTTAAATTGATTTTATTTTGTGCTGAAGTATTTCTGTGTTCTAGACTGACAATGAGCTCTTACACACTCTTGATCAGTAATAGCAATAGCAACAAAAATAGCGTGTGGAGCCATTGCCTGGCTTACTGATCTATTCACAGTGTAGAAGTTGGAATATGAAAATTTTCTTTCGTTTCACAAGTCGTGGTTTGAAGAAGCTCTTAATATGCAGTGTGTGTAGTTGACAAGGTTCTGTGTGTTTCACTGTAGGATGTTAATTCATTGAGTGAGAGGATATCTTACAGAGCTTTTCTGTGGGGCCTTCCCCAGTTTAAGCAGACAAATTTTTCAGTTTTGCTCAAATTTTGCTGACAGGACTAGTAATTGAGCAGAAGAAGAATCAGCAAACTAGTTTTGCTTGTCTTTTGAAGTTCTGTCCAGGAAACTGGATATTTAGAGAGGATACATTATATTAATTGAAAAAATGTGAAAAGTATAAAACTAAGCTTAATATGAGTGTTTGTGTCAGCTTTATATAGCCTGCAGTACTGAAAATCATATCAAGTACAGTTTAATTTGTCACATAATTCATAATTCTCTGTAACTTTATTGTGTCTTAGGTTAGAACTGTAGAAATAGTGTATAAAATTAAATGAATGAAATAACAAATTATGGTAGGATTTATTTTTCCCCCTAGTGAGCATTGTCTGTGCAATAGAAAATATAAACTGGAATGGCTGGGAAGGAAATGTGTTACATGTTTTCAGACACATTTGCTTTAACATGTGATGTGGTCTAAGTATTGGAGTTGTACTGATGGCTGTGTGCATGCACTGAAAAAGTGACTTGGGTGTCTTCATGTTTAGTGCAGTTATTTTAATGGTCTGCTTAATGAAAAAAAAGTTGCTTCTTTTTGCTGATTTATACTGCAACAAGGTGTTATCTTTAAAAAATAGGTGTCTTAAATAATTTTTAGCTTAAAAAATGACCTGCTGTATATCTGGTCCTGTGTCTGTCATTTTGGGGATAACAAGTAAATATAAGACTGTGAAGAGATTGGTTTATTTATTTAAGCAAGGGAAATTTAAAAACAAGGTATATATTGCATATTAAAACACATGGAAGTGAAAATCAGAGAAGAAATGAGGCATGTCCGAGTTAGAATCAACCAGAGCATCCATAGTAGCCTGTTATGGCCTGAAGGCAGTGTAGATAGAATCTGTTGTAAAGCTTTGCTTCACCCAGCACCGTGTTCTTACCCTGGAGTGGTAACTGACCTGCCGACCTGACCTGCCTTCATTGCTGAACTGTTTTAACAGATAAGAACACAGGACTTTGGGCTCGCTCCCACCTCCCTCCTTCTCCTCTCCTTTTTTCTTGTGTGGAGAGCCTAGTATCTCCATGGAGCCACACAGGTGGGCCCTGCTGACTCTCCAGCCTCCATCTCTCCCTTTCCTACATTCCTGCTGCTCAGAGTGGCCTTATGTAGAAGGTGAGACTTGAGCTGAGCAAAATAAATTTAGAGGAGTGGGAAAATGGAAGGTTGCTGCAGAGAGATTGTGCTCAGAGGCCAGCAGGTGCTGTCCCTGCAGGGGTGCTGGAGAGTCCTGAAATAAAGCCTGGGGAGATAGAAGTGGTGTGTTAGGATTAACGAGGGGTCTCTGGGAGCCACATGTGCGTTACAAGTGCTGCCAGGGATGCAGACATCATGGAACAGCAACAGGATCACTGACACCCTGTGAGGGCTGTGAGGAGACTGTCCAATTACATGACTTGGAAGAACAGCATTTTGTCATAGGAACTGTTTTATTTCTGACCACTGGGTTTGTTTTTAATCTTGTAGACATAGAATTGTCTAATTGACTTTGTTTCGTTTTCAAATCAAATACAGTATTTAGGCCAAATTTTTCACCTGAAAGGAAGCTAATCTACATGCAGTTGTGGTGTGCATTTTTCTTAGACTCATTCCCAGTTCCATTTTATGATCTTACATTTGTTTTGTATTTTTTTTTATTGCTTCCATCTTTAAACTCTTGTTATTTTGTGTATTATTGGGGCTAACTTACCTCTTTTCTGAGCAAGAGAACTATAAATAAAATTACCATAACTGTGACATAATGATAATGTCTGTATTTTTATAGTGCCCTAAAATTTATGACAGCACTCATTTTACATTACCTCAGTTAGACTTTTCAGGCAAGCATTATTATGCCCATTTTAGAGTGGAGTAAAATAATGTTCAGATTAAGTGACTTTCCCCAGATCTTATCCTGTAATAAGCACTAAGTATATTGGGAAGTAAGTACAGGCTTTTGGACTAGCTGTTGCCTGGGCTGTATATTGGAGAGTGGAGGAAGGCAGGTTGGGGCATTTCTGTAGAGAGCACTGAGTACCCTGCCCTGGTGGAAGAGTTTGCTTTCATTTGCTAGGCAGTAGGGAGTGTTGAAATCTTTTGTTTTTGTTCTGGACAGTGCTGCGACCAAAGCACTTATTCTAAAGTGTTTAACAGCTAGTTAGAGACAAAGAAAATATTAAAGTTTTGAGCTTTGGTTATCCAGAGAAGAATAGTGCTGTGAACAGATAGTTGTAAGGAAGTTGAGAATGGGTGCTTTTTGGGGAGCAAGGTAGGAATTTCATTTTAAATGTGTTGCTTGAGACATGATTGGATGGATCTTACTAGGTTTTAAGTTCCTTGTGAAAATTGAATTTTTTTAGTAAATTAAATGTGATAAGCATATGAGTACTAGCTAGGGAGATATGTGTTCATGCTGCTGCTGCTGTGTGGACTGAGTATTTTAATAAGTTCCAGACATCTTATTTTGACTCTGGTATTAACTTCTACAGTTATTTTCCCCAATAATAAGGTGGTCACAATACCAGTGTAGAAGGGATGCTGTGGGGAGTAGCCAACTGATGGTAGAAGCATTTTTAAAGTACCATAATAGTTCTTCTTACATGAGCACAAGAGTAAAATTAGCAGTTTTATTACTTGTGTTGCTGTAGAAGCTTAGAGGCTGGTGGAGCTTATACATTTCTGCTTGCAGCCAGCAGCCTGGGGAAAGGGGTGCACCCTCTTAGTGCTTTTCTGAAAACTGTGCAGTGTAAGCATTGCTTTGGAACAAATACAAACTCATCCTTGAGTTCAGGCTTTTCCTGCATTTTTAACCTTTTACTGCTTCCCTTATGGAACACAGCTCAATGATTCTGCTAAGGAAATCCCATCACGGACTCACCTCAAATATAGCATTTCTTTGAGCAGGTTTTATTCTTAGAAGATTCCCTAAAACTTCAAGACCTGTTTCAGGAGGGTGACTGTGTATTATTTTGAAGTTTTCTTGGGTCCTTCTTCCTATGCTCCTCCAAGCTTGTCCCAATTTGAGACCTGTGACATGGCAGTATACCCACGTTTTGGCCTGGCTGTAATGTTTGGGGGCTCTGCTGTAATGTTTGGGATGTTCTGAGAATCTTTACTTGCACGGACCGCCATCCACCTTCCTGTGGAATCCTGGGTGTGAAAAGGGCACTGGGATTTGAGAGACCTGGGTTCTTTATCATTAATTAGTTGCATAGCTTTGGGACATTTCTCTATGGATTTTTAAAAAAATGCATTTGTAAATTAAGGAGCTTGTCACGCTATTTATTTATTTGTTTATTTTATTTTTGGTGGTGCAGGGGATGAACCCAGGGCTTGCTTGCTGCCACTGAACCACATCCCCAGCCCCAGTATCAGACTTCAAGAAAAAGTAGAGCTTTTTTGATTGAAGTCCAGGGTAGGAGATGGGGCAGTTTCCTTTCTCCACTTTTACATAGTAGCCCTGCCCTTCACAAGATCCTGAGGATTCCTGTAGAGCAGGGTTTGAAAACTTTCTTATTTATCTTTTTTTTGTGTGAGGGAGATGGTACCAGGGATTGAACTCAGGGGCACTCAACCACTAAGCCACATCCCCATCCTTTTTTATATTTTATTTAGAGATAGGGTCTCACTGAGTTGCTTAGCACCTTACTTTTGCTGAGGCTAACTTTGAACTCATGATCCTCCTGACTCAGCCTCCCAAGCTACTGGGATTACAGGTGTATACCATCAGGCCCAGCTTTATTGTTTATCTTAAGGTACCTATTTATCCACATTCTATCTCTGCAAATAGCCAATTTTTTCAAGCCTGGATCCTGTCCTAACTCTGAATTTACTTCATTTGTGTTCATTTAGCTAATTCAGCATTTCATTATACATAGCCTTATTTTCTTCTCTGGTTAATTATATAAGTAAATCTTGTCTCAAGAACCTTGAGAGCAGAAACCTGCTTCTAGAGACAGAATAGGCATTTAGGGTTAGGGTTAGGTTGGGTTAGGGTTAGGGTTAGGGTTAGGGTAGTTAGGGTTAGGGTCGTTAGGGTTAGGGTTGTTAGGGTTAGGGTTGTTAGGGTTAGGGTTAGAGTTGGGATTGGAGTTGGAGTGGTTAGGGTTAGGGGGTTAGGATTAGGGGGTTAGGGTTTAGGGTTGGGGTTGGGGTTAGGGTTTGGGGTTTAGGGTTAGGATTAGGGTGAGGGTAGGGTTTAGGGTTTAGGGTTAGGGGTTGGGGTTAGGGTTAGGGTTGGGTTAGGGTTAGGGTTTAGGGTTTTGGGTTAGTGTTGGGGGTTAGCGTTAGGTTTAGGGTTAGGGTTAGGGTTAGGGTTAGCATGTATTATGATTTTATTCCTTTTTATTGGTGAATTTACAGTATTAAATTGTATGGCTGTCTCATGTTTTATGTGCCTATTTACTCATTAGTTGGTTGATATTTGAATTTTGGTTATTATCAATAAAACTGCATTGAACATTCATGTCAATATTTTATGTGGACATATTCTTAATTTCTCTTGAATAAATACCTATAAGTAGAATTGCTGAGTCATATGTTCAGTTTGTAACTTTTTACAGTAGCTGTCAAATTTTCCAAATTGGGTGTACCATTTTATATCTCTACCAGCAGTATGAAGGGGTTTTCTGTTTCTTTGTGTAGCAGCATTTATTATTATTTTTTTGATTGTAGCCATTATCAGTATACTTAACTATAGGTTTAATTTACATTTTTCTAATGTCTAATAATGTTGAATGTCTTTTCATATGCTTATTTTTCCCTCTGTAAATCTTGTTTGTGAAATGTCTGTTCAAATCTTTTACCTATTTTTTAAATTGAATTATCTCTTACCTATTGAGTTGTAGGTGTTCTTTACATTTATGTGGTGCTGAGGATCGAACCCAGTGCCTTGTGCATGCTAGGAGAGCACTCTACCACTGAGCCACAACCCCAGCCCTGATTATTAGTATTTAAACAGGAGTTGAAAGCTATACTTTTTTTTTTCCTGACAAGAATCCTGCTTAGGGGCTGGGGCTGGAGCTTGGGCTTATTGGTAGAGTACTTGCCTAGCATGTGCAAGGCACTGGGTTCCATCCTCAGCACCACATAAAATAAATACATAAAATAAAAGGTATTGGTTCCAACTACAACTAAAAAAATAACAAAACAAAACTATTTAAAGAAAAAAAAGAATCCTGCTTAGGTTGATAGCCACACTTAGCAAATTATATGTAGAAATATTCAAATAAAGAAACTATTACACTATAACTTCCCTGAACGCAGGGATGTATAGTTGACATCGTTAAGGGTGTATAGACCATGAATTCCTTTGAGAGTCCACATAGGTCAGCAAGAGTTTAAAAAAAAAAAAGCAAATCCAGAAAAGGACAATGGGCCATATTTATTTGTACCTTCTCCTGCATAAGAATTCATAAAACTGTGAGACTGTGAGTAAGTGAATGACATTTTAGGAAAATATATTGTGTGGTTTCCAGCTTTGGAAGCAAGTAAGTAAATGGATGAAAATTTGACTAACTCTCTTTTTTAATTGCCTTTTTCTAGTTAGCACTTGCTGCCATTCCTACTCCTATACCTCAACCAAAATAGCAATCTTATTTTCAAAATCTTTTGCTAGCTTTTTTCTTGCATTTTTTAGCATATACCATAAAACTCACTATTTTAATGTGTACAGTGAAGTGGTCTTTAATGTATTCACAGTGTGTTATAACCATCACTATTGTAATTCCTAAAAATTTCTCCTACTCCCAGAAGAAACTTCATACCTGGTGTCAATCATTCTAAATTTCTCCATATCCTGGCAACCACTCATCTGCTTTCTTTCTCTATGAATTTACCTTTCCTGGACATTTCATGTAAATGGCATCATATAACATGACCATTTACATCTGACTACTTTTATATAGCATAATCTTTTTGAAGTTCATTCATACTGTAGCTAGCATATTATCTGAGTTTCATTCCTCTTTATGACTGAATAATATTCTACTGAATATATGTACCACGTTTTGTTCATCCATTAATTGATGGACATTTTGGTTGTATGACTTTTTGATTATTACAAATAATGCTGCTATAAACATTTGTGTACATGTGCTTTGTGCGAACATTTATTTTTAGTTTTTTGGATGTATCCATCTAGGAGTTGATGGAGCATACAATTCCTCTGTATTTAACTATATTAAACTTTTCCACAATGGCTGGCACCAATTTACATTCCCATCAGCAATGCATGAGGGTTCCAGTTTTTATCCGTACTCTCCCTACGCCTATTATTTTCTTCATCTCTTTTTTTTAAAATTATATCCATCTGCATGGGCGCTAAGTAATTATTTTATGATTCTTATATGCATTTCCCTAATGTCTAATGATATTGAATATCTTTTCATGTGTTTATTGGCCATTTTTATATCTTGTTTAGAAACATGTCTAATCAAATACTGTGTCTAAAATTGGTCTTTTTTCCCCCTCTTTCTTCATAAGAGTAAATTTTTGCCTTTTACTGTCTCAGAAATAGCTTTGGATCTTCACTGTTGAGCTTGGACTAGCATCATAAATTCATCCTTAAAAACTCTCTAAGGCCTACCTGCCATTTTTAGATATGATGATAACTGGGCAAGCAGTATTTTCTGTTTTTGATTGGTGGATGGCTTTTTTTTATTTTCCATTAAAAATGTTTCAAAAGCATATTTTGATGGAGTTATTGTCATGGCTGTAATTTGGATTTGGGCAAATTTTATTGGGAAATTAATTATGACAGAATGATAACGTATCTATGGTTGATACTCTTATTGGTGCTCACTGGAACTGTTAAAGTAGAATCTAGAAAACTATTTTTTGGTTGTTTATAGAAGAAATTAGTGCATAATAAAGAAATTTGAATTATGTGCTTTTTGAGATTCTTTGCAGCTTTAAGATTCTGAAATTTGTCCCAGTGAAATGGTATGAAAAGTATCTTATTGCATCATTATTTTGTACAAACTTTTTTTTGTAAAAAGTTTGATTCTCAGGATAATGTAGATTTGCCTTGAAAATGTGGAATTGCTTCAAAAACAGAACGAAGTATTATGTACTTTATTGTTTTTAAGAGATTTAATTTGTTTTAGTTTGTTGCAGTTGAGATAGTTTGCTTTCAGTTCTTAAAAAAAATGTTTTCTTACAGATTAGCAAGACATCTACAAAAAAAGGCCCAAGCTCAACACAACAATTCTGAATTCACAGAAGAGCAAAAGGTACCATCAAATAATATCTAGATATATTCAGTTCCAAATGAAATTGCTCTTGAGTCCATTAAGCAGAAAAATAAACAAAAACTGTTATATTTAAGTAAAAAAATCAGATTGATGATGCTTTGCCTAACATTAAGTGAATATTTATACAGATATATAACTTATCACTTAATGAATTTCTTTTCTTAACTATTTAGGCCTTATTTAACTCTAACGGAAGTCATCCACACTTTAGTTGAAAAGCATGGGTAACCCAAAGACTGGAGTTTGTTCCGAGTCACTTGGAAAAACAGAAGGATTGGGAATAAGTGCATTCCACCTCAATGCTTAACTCTGAATTTTTATAACTCTTTATGTATCACCTCTCAAAGCAAAAAATAAAACACACACAAAACCCCCCAAACCAAAAAACAAATGGAAAAAAAATTAGGTCAAGTCAAGAACTTGGCATACAGACCTGTCAGCTAAATAAACATATAAGATTGCAAAATGTTTCACTACTGTTCTTTCTTCCTTGAATTAAAATTTTTGTATGTCAAGTTGATTCCCTGATAGAGATTATGTAAAAGGGGATACTTTAAAGTAACTTATTCTAAAAGAAGAGAAGAAATGGGAGGAAACAACACCCATTTTCTCCTGGCTCAGAGTAAGTAGTGTTAAGTCAATTTTTAATCTTGTAGATAGTGAAAAATATGTGTTAGTCTTTTCTTCATCTCTTTTTTTTGAATAAATTTTATTTTATTTTTATTTATTTATTTATTTATTTATTATTGGTTGTTCAAAACATTACAAAGCTCTTGACATTTCATATTTCATACATTAGATTCAAGTGGGTTATGAACTCCCATTTTTACCCCAAATACAGATTGCAGAATCACATTGGTTACACAGCCACAATTTTACATAATGCCCTATTAGTAACTGTTGTATTCTGCTACCTTTCCTATCCTCTACTATCCCCCTTTTCCTCATCTCTTAAGAAAAGGCAGTGTGAAAACCCTGGTGACCTAATTCAGTCTTATTAATACTTTTCTTTTTTTGCACAAGGGGAAATGGGAGTAATTTTTTGCATAACTTTTTAATTAAACTTAAGCAAGTTTTTAATCCATAGGCCTGTGTTTATTGATTCTTAGTTACAGGAGTTTGGGGAGAAAAAGCCCCCAGAGGGTTAGCCGTATTTCTTGCCCAAATATATTTGTATTTTTAAAATATTTAAAATCTACTTAAAAAATTATGTTACTACAATTTGAAAGGGTGTTTTTCGTTTTTCCTTAGTAAGTGCTAATATCCACAATAGATTTAAGAGACTTAGGATGTTAGTCCTGAAAAATAATTATCACAAAGGAAATAGCTGATATGCTTAAGGAAAGGAACAAAGACTATACACTATCCCACTTCTGTAAGATTTGTGAAATCTATCTAGGAACTGATTAGGAAGTGATCAGCTGGCATCATTGAATTAAGACTTAAAATATCTAAATCTTGATGAATAGAATCTTAGATATCCAGGTACATAAATTAATAGTTAATGAAGTATATTATGAATATGAAGACAATAAAAAATGTAAAAAAGTTTTAATGATCCCATATTTTAGTCACCTATTTGCCTTCAATTAGTTAGATTTCTCCAGCATTTGTTGCTCAGGAGTAGAACCTGTGAGCCACATGGCCTGAGATTAAAGTCTTTTGACCTCCTAAAACATTTTAAAATTACAAAACAAACAGGTTAATATCAAAAAATGAACCTTGTTAAGTGATGAGGAAAAAATTAACTTTTTCTTCATTTTCTTTATTATTCTGAGACTAGAGTTGTTGTTGATAATGCTATTGATTCTTTAATTTATAGCTGTCCAGCTTGTCTTTGGTTATAAAGACCCCCAGATCTTGTACTCCAAAAGATCCAGGAGGCTGCAGGACCTAGGGGAGAGAGCTGAGACCTAGAGTCAGAAGACTTAAGTCTTGCATCCTGGCTTTGGCTCTGGGCCTGGTTTTCCTTATATAAGAAATGAGAGATTAGAGAACTCTTAAGTGACTTTAAAAGGTCTTTCCTTCCTAAAACTCCAGTGACCTCTACCTGTGAAGTGGTCTGTACCTCCTCCTTTCCTGGAAGCCTGATTTCTGAGGAACATATTATTTATAATACCTGCCCAGGAGGCATTTCTGGCTACCAGGTGTAACTGCAGACCATATCTAATTAAATTATATATAATTAAATTATATATAATTAAAATAATATATAATTAAATTATATATAATTAAATCATATCTAGACCTATCACCAAACCAAACTTGATTTAGAATTGTTTGTGGCATATTAGTTTAGAAGAGAATATATACTCATCTCTCTCCCACTTCTCAGCAATTTGTCTTCTGATTCTCTTCTCTAAAATCTGCAAGGTGCTAGAAAAGGAATAATAATTTATTTAAAGAAGTATAGATCTCTTTTGTAAATTTTTTAAATTGTAGATGGACACTATATCTTTGTTTTATTTATTTTTTTTTATGTGGTAATGAGGATCGAGCCCAGTGCCTCACACATGTGAGGCAAGTGTTCAACCACTGAGCTAAAATCCCAGTCCCTATAGATCTCTTATAAATAAAAATTCTTGATTTTAGTAACTGACAGTTAAAATTATCTTGGGATTTATAGCATTTTTTTTTCCTACAGAAAACCTTAGGCAAAATTGCAACATGCTTGGAATTGTGAAGTGCAGCTTTACAGATAAATGGATTTTTTAAAATGAATTATTCTAAATTGTTCTGATAAGATATTAGACATTCATGCCCAAAGCAATATTATCTCAGAAGGGTTTTATAACAATTGGAATTGATCAGTTGAACTCACACTTAAATGATTTAGTTCATACTTTGTAAACGGTAGAAATAAAAGATATGATTCTAATTTTTTCTGTTTCTATTAGCTTGAATATTCCAAAAATCAGTTTGGAACTTTTCATTTTCTACCTTTAAAACAAGAAATATATTTATTTTAAATATTTTATTCTTGCCATTTAAAAGACATAGGGTGCAGTGAAATCTTTGTAATGAAAAGATATAATATGCATATTTTAAATTTAGTCCACAAAGTCCCAGGAAGAATTTAAACTGGAGGACCTGAAGAAGCTAGAACCAAGTAAGTTTTGTTTTATATTTTTAGTGATATTCCTTTAGGAAGAGAGTTTTATCTGTTGTGAATATTAAGATTGTTTAGCACAGAAAGTGATTGGATTTATTTCTCTTATTTTTTGGTGCTTTTAAAATTCCTACAATATTTGTATTTTTAATTACCATTTGGATTTAATCTTTATTATAGAATATATATGTTGTACTTCATCTAAATATCCAAATTAACCTTTAATTTGTCTTAATGGCTTTAATAAGATTATAATTATTTTGATAAACATTTTCAGTAGAGTCCAGTAGAGAATATAAGGTTACAGTCATTAATGCCCATTCACATTACATGTTATTGAAAACTACAGTCTGAATGTTGGGAATGCATTACAAAGTGTTTTTTTGTTGTCTCCATTTTTTCCCTTCTTCAAAATTTTAAAAAGTAAACAATTCCTTCAGTTATCTTGTTGGTTAGGATATTCCCAAATAAAGCCTTTCTGCTGTTTCAAATGATTGCTCTCTTAGAACTGTCTGCAGTATGGGCAAAGGCACAGTGTGAATAACTGAATGAATGTAAGTTAATGCAGCCTTTTTAAAAAAACTTTTTTAGTTGTAGACAGATACAATACCTTTATTTTATTTATTTGTTTTTATGTGGTGTTGAGGATCGAATCCAGTACCTCACACATGCAAGGCAAATGCTCTGCCAACTGAACTATAACCCAGCTCCTGTACTCTTTTTTTATTGAGATAAGATTGCACATCTCAGTGCATTTATGTGACTAGGGAATAGTAGATTTTATTTATCCAACTAAGTAAGATTTTTAAGTAGGGAATCATAAAATCAAAGCATTTTCAAACAGAAAGGAGTCTCAGACTTGTGATCACATTCTCTATTGAGGAAAGAAATGAAATGATTTGTTTGTCCTTTTTCACTTCAATCTCCAGTAACTGAGCCAGGCCTAAATCTCAGAACATTTGTCAGTGTATCTCATTTCACACTAGTGCAATCCTTTTAATGTAAACATGCTTTGAGTAAGAGGTAAAAAATTAATTTAAGAACTAAAGAGAGCCTTGCACAGTGGTGCATGCCTGTAATCACAGCTGCTCGGGAGGCTGAGGCAGAAGGATATCAAATTCAAAGCCAACCCTAGCAAAGCAAGGCACTAAGCAACTTAGTGAGACCCTGTCTCTAAATAAAATACCAAATAGGGCTGGGGATGTGGCTCAGTGGTCAAGTGCCCCTGAGTTTAATCCTAGTACCCCCTGCCAAAAAAGAACTAAATAGAATGTTCCTATAAATTCCACAAAATGCCAATATCTAATTCATTATAGCAATTCTAACAAAGACATATATTATTGAGATAGCTGAAATGTGATTGTATTGCAGATCCAGGATAGAAAAGGATTCTCAGAGTATACTGAAGGGGATCTGATTTTCTGTTGTTTGGGTTGGAAAAGAGAAGTTAACAACAACAACAGACAACAACAAAGGAATGCATAGCGGATTTGTTGTGATTCTGGTGGCTTTTCCATAGTTTCAGATGATCATATTTCATTTCTTCAGAACACCATCCTTCTGAATATGGCAAGAATTCTGTCATTTTAATAGTTTTGGTTTCTTTATGTAATCCAGATCATAAAGTTTTGTTTTCTTTGTGGTTCTGGGGATCAAACCCATGACCTCACACATGCTAGGCAAGCGTTTTACCACTGAGCTACATCTCCAGCCCTAGATCATAAGAGTTGGAGATGTTATAAGAGACACAACTTATATTCATAAATAGTTCTTATGCCTATATCCAATGTATATAAGGATACTAATCAATGTAATATTTCTCACAAATTTTGGGAGTTTTTTGTACCTAAAACTTTATTTCTCAAAAGCATTAATAAATACTTTGTATAAGATTGAGATATAATTTATATAAAGCACAATTCACCAATTTAACATATCATTCAATTTTTTAGTAAATTGGAAGAGTTATGCAGACATCACCACAATCAATTTTAGGACATTTTCATCACCACAAGAAGAAACCCTATTCCCATGAGCAGTCATTCACTTCTTGCCATCCCCCTAAAATCCCTTCCAATTCCCAGCCCTAGAAAACCATTAGTTTGATTTCTGTCTATAAATTGTCCTATTGTAGACATTTTATTTAAATGGACTCATATGATATATGATCTTTTATGACTGGCTACATATAAGATTATTTTGAGAAAAACACATTGATGGCTTTAAATAAAAGATTGCAACAGTTGTTTATACGGTGGTTCTACTGAAAATTATGTTTGTGTGTGAGTGTGTGTGTGTGTGTGTGTGTGTGAGAGAGAGAGAGAGAGAGAGAGAGAGAGAGAGAGAGAGAGAGAGAGAGAGAGAGAGAGAGAGATGATGCAGGGGATTGAACCAAGGGCTTTGGGCATGTTAGACAAGTGCTTTACCATAAACTATGTCACCAGCCCTCAGTTTTTTATGATAAAAATTATTAGGATTTTGGCTTCTTATTCAGTCACTATTTCCTATTAGTTGTTTGTTTCCAAACAAAATTTAAGAATCTTATAGATACACAGAGTGGCCGTAAAGACTGTGGATGTTTATTTCATATATTTATTATCTCTTCTCTTCCTCTGAGCATGCTCAAATACTTCTATTGCCTCACAAGATCTTTCATTAATTGCCTTTTTTTTTTTAGAATAGCATCTATATGCTAAGCACTCGAATCCTCTCAGTAACATTCTGCTAAGGACAACACCGACACTAGCTTGTAAATCCCAGCAATGAGTTTTAGGGTCACCTGGATTGGTTCTTTCACTATGCTATTAGGAATACCTGTAGTGGTGCTGTACTACATCATTCCTAAGTACAGCTCTCCAGTTCAAATTCCTAAGAAATTATTGACCCATGTATTAGTCGAAGATCAGGTTAAAATCTATTACTTTTTTGGGTTTTTAAAAAAGATTTGGAATAGAAATGGAAAGAGTATTTTGGAGATTCACTTTATTATACTTTATATAATGTTTTTCATTTGTACTTTTCCCTTCTTGATAGTTATCTTTTTAGATGATTTTAATTTGCTGTTGCTTCTCAAAGAAACATAAGTGAGTATTCTGTATTTCAGTAGGGTAGACTCTGTAATTTGGAATTTATCCAAGCAGGGCACTTGTTGTGAGTTAATTATTGAGTTGGAATTAAATATTTTCTACAAATTGGTATTTAGTAATATTTCAGATTAAGTATACTTCTTCAAGCTTTCTTTTTAAAACGTTAAGCCTCTTCTAAGGAAAATAGTGAATTCTAACTTTTAATATTTTGAACTTAACTGGTTTCCTTTCTTTTAAAAAAGTTTTTTTTTTTTAAATTTAATGCATGTGTGTGGTGCTGGGGATCGAACCCAGGGCATTTCCCATATAAGGCAAATGCTCTACCACTGAGCTACATCACTAGCTCTTGGCTGGTTTATTAGGCTGATGTATTCTTTACTTGAACATTTTGAAATCTTTTAAATTCTGTCTGAAAATACTAAAACTATGATTGTGAAAGTCTGAGCCATTTTTTCTTATGTTAATTGCAGTAATGTACTACTGCTTACTCAAGCATATCTCCCCACCACCACCCTGCAAAATTCCCTTCTGTTAAGCCACCCTTCAAGGCTTCACAGAAATTCCACCTCTCCCTGAAAGCTTTCTCTGCTGTCTCTATAGAGGTATAATTAAACTCTGCCTCCTCTCCTGTATAGAATCATTTTAACTATCCATTGTCAGATTCTCACATGTGTTATTTTCACTTGTATTTGTTTTAGTCCTCAAAGAGATTATGAATGGACTCTTCCCCCACCCCAGAGCCTATTGAATGCTTTAAGTGTAGTATGAACTTGGCAAGATTGTGTTGAGTTAAATAGATTTGAATGTTTTGAAGGAATCTTTTCCTATAATTTAAAAAATAACCTTTCAAAATTGAGGCAGCTGCCCATTTTCCTACCACAAAAATGAAACACGTCAGTCACCAAAAGCAAAATGCATTTTGATATTTGCCTGTGTGTCATCTTTTGAAGGTTAGCTTCAGGAGGTTGGTAGGTCTGTGCTCCAAGAGAAAGGCTGGGAGTGCTGAATTTTCCATGGTGGAGTAGCATCAGATGCCTGCCATGTAGTGATCCAAAGTGTGTAAGTCCTACCAAATCAGCCAATGAATCTCCAACCCATGACATGCTTCATACTTATGATAATGTCTTTTGTAAAATTCAAGCTCCTCTTGAGATCCTCCTAAGACATCATTGCTAGTATTGGTAGAAAGAAAACTCTATGTAAAGTTTAAGCTATTTTAAAAGAACAATAGAATCTGTTATTCCATAGTTGTTGAAAATGTAAACCTATAATACAGTTATAGAAAGTAAAACAGAATTTGTTTTAAAGCTATTTAAATTTGTTCTAAAGCTATTCACATAAATTAAATGTTTCATAGTACTTTAACTTGTAAAAATAATATAACAAAGCTATTATTCTAAAGCAAATATGTCCTCTTCAGAGCTTTGATACAAAAGAAATGAAAATACTATTTAATTATTCTGTTACAATACAAATGCAAGATAACCAATGAGCCACATCCCCAGCCCTATTTTGTATTTTATTTAGAGACAGGGTCTCACTGAGTTGCTTATGCCTCACTTTTGCTGAGGCCGGCTTTGAATTATTAATCCTCCTAAGCCTCTGGGATTACAGGTGTGCACTACCACACTCAGCCAAGATATTCTTAATAACCAAGATATTTTTCAACTTTTTTGTTTGTTTTTGACATACTGGGGATTGAACCCAGGGGTGCTCTACCACTGAGCTATATTTCGAGTCCTTTTATTTTTATTTTTTAAAACATTTTTAGTTGTAGATGGACACAATACCTTTATTTTATTTATTCATTTCATGTAATGCTAAGGATTGAACCCATTGCCACATGTGCAAGGCAAGCACTCTACCACTGAACTACAACCCCAGCCCTTTTATTGTTTTATTTTTATTTTGAGACAGGGTCTCCCTACGTTGCTTAGGCAGATGAACTTCTAGTCCTCCTGACTCAGGCTTTTGGTACCTGGGATTACAGACACATGCCACCATAACAGGATCAGCTTTTAAAAATTATTGTTATATACATTTTTAATGGTTGATTTTTTTGCTCATTTTATTAAACTCTTATTACAATATGATCATTTCTGTGTGTTTGTTTCTGATATGAGTGAGACATGATCTTTTTGTTACCTGCTCCCCATTCTTGGTATCTATTCCATTGTTGTGTAAGTGATCAATATTTATTAATATTACTTATTAATATTGAGTTGATTTAATAGTTTAGTAACAATGATCATGCAGAAGTATAGAAAAGATGTTCTTGTATTAAAAAATAAACAGTACTTCTTAGTGAGATAAGAAATATTAGGATTCTAGTCAACTAGATCAAAAAGGTCATGGAGAGAGTGAATGTCCATTTTAGATTTTCCCTTGCCATTTTGTATACATTTATTTAGGCTGTAATTCTCTCAATAGCCTGTAAAGGAAGTAGCATTCTTATTTTAGAACTGGGGAGATTAGAGTATTTATGTAAATGTTCAAGTTATTGTTGTAATTGTAGTGCTAGGTTTTGATTTAAACCTTCTACTTTGATCTCCTGCTGCTTCCCCTTTGCTTGTCAGACTTAAGTTCCCACAGTCCTTTCTGTGCCTTGAATAAGGCAAACTGTTTCCTACTTGGAACCTTTGTTGTTGCTCCAGCCTGTTCTTTAATACCTGGGAAGCCTTACGCTAGAGCCACTTATGGATGATTCCTCTCATCTCAGGTCTTGGCTCAAATGTCTTCTTACAGTTTAGTTTTGAAAGGCACCCTGTCTACCTTAGCTACTCTACCAAGTTCTCCCTGCTTTTACACAGCATCCTGTTTGTATCCTTCATACCACTAATCACATCTTACATTATCTTGTTTATTTGTTGGCATATTTATTGTCTACTTTTCCTTAGTAAGGTCTAAGGTCCAAATATGAGTTCTTGATTACTGTGTATCTTTAGCACCTAAAACAGTGATTGGAACATTGTGAGTACTCAGTATGCATTTGTTGAGAAGAAGAAAGAGATAAAGGATGAAGAAGAGCTAAAGGGAGAGAGAATAAGAGTGAGTAATGAGAATCTAGGTACAAGTTTCCAACTTCTTTCTCACTGGATGATTGACTCCTATTGGAATAAGTTATGTAATTACAACCTGTTCTTTTTGAATTTCCTTATTTAGGAACCCAATATGCCATACTCCTTTTAACTGAAATCTGCAAGACTCCAAAATTAAAGTCTGAGTAATTAGAGTAAAAACCATGGGTTGCCCAATTAATAATGCTAAATATTCACCTTGAAATAATTGCAGGTAGTCACTAGGAACCCATAAATTGGGAAATGAAACAATAAATTTCATAAAATACTTTTCCAGATACAGATAGAATTGTAGAACATGTGTCTGTAGGCTTACATGCCAGAAAGTAATCAACCAGGACACAAGAGGTGATAGCATTATGTTGTTTGATGACTTCCCTGCCGAGAAAGTCTGCTGTGTGTGTGTGTGTGTATGTGTATGTGTGTGTACACACGTGTAAATATATATATATATATATGTATATATATACATATATATACACAAACACACATATATATATATGCGCATGTATATATGTGTGCACACATATACAATAAATTTCATCATAAAAGGAATATTAGAATTATAACCTTGCTGCTACAAACCTTACCAGTGTGATAAGTATTGAGGGAAATCTATTTAGGATAAAGAATAAGATGTGATTATCTATTTCTCTTTAATTAGTCATCTTCAGTATCAATCTTTTAATTAAAATACTTCAGGAGAAGAGGTATTCTCTTTCACTGTACCCCATATCACCTAGAACTTTGTACATTGGAGAACTATTTTATGGTTCATTTTCTATGAGGGCTCTGAGACTTTCCTTGGAGATCTTACAGTACTCTGAAAATACTGGTACCTGCAGTCCACTATGGACATTTTTATTTTGCTAAGACACTCAGTAGTCAATTGCAGAGTCTTAAAATGATAGTGAAGCTTGGAATTTAAAATACATATATTAATGTGTGCTTAATACACTATAAAATATGATTAAAAGTATCAATTTAAGATATAACATATAAGACTAACTAATATATAAGACTTACATAACATGTAAGACTAAGATATAAGACTAATGTTTGTCTATGTCTTTATTCTAGTCCTAAAAAATATTCTCACATATAATAAAGAATTTCCATTTAATGTTCAGCCTAGCCCATTAAGGTAAATAAATAAGCATCCATATTTTGTCTTCTGATTTTATTATCTATTTTATGCCTGTTTTTCAAATATTTCTGTATTTTTCCCTATCAAATTTGATATTGGTGATATGACTGTTACCATTGGTAGCAATGAGATGATTGACATTGACATTTATATCAACATCAACCTAATAATCATCATCTTATCTGGGAAGTTAGTGGCTATGAGGGTTAGCTGGTGTATTAAGTGGAGTAGCTCACTAGTTTTTCTGTCCTTTTTTTATATAGGAGAATTTTAGCCCCTGGTGAGGAAGAGCATTTGGAATTTGAAGAAGATGAAGAAGAAGGTGGTGCTGGAGCAGGGTCTCCTAATTTTTTTCCTGCTAGAGTGCCTGGTGGGTACAAAAAAATGTACATTATATAATTCAAGGTCAGGTGTTTGGAACTTACTTTTGTACTTGTTAGTGGCGGGTAAAACATCTCCAGGTTTGCCAATCTTAAGCAAATTATCATGGCCATTCTGTTAGCGGTAACTATCAGTTTATAGTGAAAGTATCTTACTATTTGTGTCAGGGATCCTCAAAACATCCCATGTTTAGTGATTGGCTAGGAAGACCCACAGGACTCAGCATATAGCTGTACTCACAGTTGTATTCTGAGTCATTACAACAAGAAAACACAAGAACAAAATCAGCAAAGGGTAAAGGCACACAGGCAAATTCCAGAGGAAACCAAACTTCTAAGAGTCCTCTTCCAGCAGAGTCAAATATGTACTTGATTCTCTCAACATTCTTTCACACCTGTGAAATGAAAAAATATTGTCTATTGGGGAAGCACTGTAGAGATTCAGTGCACAAGACACTTATTGGGGTTAGCGTGAACCAAACCTACAGACTCCAGGAAGAAAGCAAGTGTTCAGCACAAACCATATTGTTTGCATGGACGGTTTAGGCACAGTGATCTTCTTAACAGGGCATGATGGGAATCCTGCTGAAATCCAGGTTCCCAGATGCTAGCCATAGACCAACATTGTAAGTAGGCTTTCTAGAGTAACTGTTTGCTATGTTAATTCTTTTCTTTATATATCTAGCTGTTCTTTAAATAATCATATATGATTGTGAAACCTGGACCTGGAGGAATAGATACTAAACAGTTGCCCTTAACAGGGAAATAAAGAATACATAGCAAGTCCTTTTTATTTTTGGAAGATCTTGACAAGGTGGTAAAATACCCTAGTCAAGCACCCTGAGTAAATTATTTGCCTCTTCTACTTCTATACTTTCTTCTGTTCTTATACAGTGCACAGTTTTTACTTCTGATGAATTAGTTCATTTTTGGAAGTGTAGAAATAGCACTGTACTATTGTGATGCATTTTTTAAAAAGACTCTATGCTTTATGGTATAATTAAATATAATATACATATCATCCAGAAAACTTCATAATTAAAGTCATATTCCAGTAATTTAAATACTCTTTGGTAGAAGACGTTTGAAATATAAACAGTATAGGCTTAGACCAATAAGATATCTGCACTTTTGAGTCTAACATCTGCCAATCAGTAGTTAAGTAACTGTACTTAATTCTTTATAAAAGGAGATGTTGACAATGTCTAATTCATAGGGTTACAATGAAAATTAGGCACCACATACAAATCATTTGGCATTATACTTTTCATTGCTGGGGTAGTGGTGGCTACTATATTTTCATTATCACCTATAAATGATGCTAACAGTCTTACACCATAGGATTATTAGAAAAATTCCAATCACTATAAAATGTTATTGTTGGTGTTTCTTTGGTACAAGGTAATTATTTCCAATCTGCTTGTCCTTATGAAGAAAGAGCTATATTTTACTTGTTATATTTGTAGGAAATTTCAAGATTGCTGAGATGATGAGGTAAATAAATTTGCTAAATTTTTTCTGCATTTTTTATTTCCTTTTAAAACCACATGCTGTAACTGAAATAGATTCCAGTTCTATAAATTTCTCGGTTTGGTTATTTGTTTACTAGTTATACTTCTGTAGCAAACAAGATCCTTAAAGCAGATGATGTAAGTCATGAAATGGACAGGTCTTTATGGGGTTCAGGTTGCTGAGTTGAAAAGAAACTCTGTAAATTAAGTCTATTTGCTATGAAAGATTAAGCCCAAAGTAATTAGATTTTTTTATTCTGATATAGCATTTTGGCATTTTATTTCAGAGATACAGAAAGCTCACTAAACCTTTCTATTTCCTGAATTATTTTCCTCAAAGTAAGAAATAGTACATATAGTTCAATTGGCTATATTTGATTTTTGATCATATTTTCCAGGGCCTGTGTCATTATAAAATTGAAAATATCATTGAAGGACAATTTGACCTTTAACTTAATTGTAGAATGGGAAAAAAAATTGTTATACTGTGTACATCCGAGATTTCATTCGTGATAAGGCTGTTGTGTCTACATTATCATGGCAGGGTGATTCTAAGAATTATAACATTTTTATTACCTTTATTTTATGTAATTTATATAATTGTAAGTTTGTTTTCCTTTTTTTTTTTTTTTGGTACTGAAGATTTAACACAGGGGTACTTTACCAGTGAGCCACATCCTCAGCCCTTTTTATTTTTTATTTTGAGACAGGATTTCACTTAGTTGCTGAGGGCCTCACTTAGTTGCTGAGATTAGTCTTAAACTTGGGATCCTCCTGCCTCAGCCTCCCAAGTCACCTGGATTCCAGGCTTGTGCTATAGCATCTAGCTTATTGTGATCTTTTTAAAAAAAGATTTATTAAGGTGTCCCTTACATATATAAAAGACATCTTTTTTAGTGTACAGCTTTATGAGTTTTGACAAACACACATGGTAAACACTACTACTGTTAAGCTAATGAGATGAAGTATAATATATGAATATGGTATGATCAAGAGTAGTTTATTCCCATTTAAAATCAAAAATGGATTTTTTATCCAACCTTTCTTGAAAAGAATAAAAAATTGTTAAACCTTTCTTTGACATTATTATCATTTTCAAAGCCTTCAATTCTCATAAGACAGTAACTTTTTTGTACTGCTTTAAACACTAACTGGCTTAAGTCCAAATAGTAGTTTAATTTTCTTAAGGTAATCTCAGTAGATTTCATTTAAATAGAGGATAAAAATTTATATACTATTATTTATTACCTGAAAATTTATTTATCATGTTGAATATTAAAGCTTCTAAATGATAAACAAAAGTAATACAAATTTAAAAAAAAATAGCTGGCCAGGATTATATGCTTATAATCCTAGCTACTTGAGAAATTGAGGCAGGAGGATTGCAAGTTTGAGGCCAGTGGGGGCAACTTAGAGAGACTTTGTCTCAAAATAGAAAGAACTAGGGATGTAGCTCAGTGGTAGGGTGCTTGCCTCACCTGTGTGAAGCCCTACATTCATTTCCTAGTACCACATGCACAAATAGCCATGTCACAATTTTAGACAAAATTTAAAAAAACGTTTCTGAGTGACCTAAACATAAGCCTAGCAATCTCAACATTATTCTAGATTTGTATTGGTTATTCATCTTTTATATAGTCTTAGATATGTACAAAAAATGTTTTTTTTGAAACTCAAAATGAAGAGTGAATCTTCTTTAATATCAAACCTGTACTTGTTTCTTTCCTGCATAAATATTCAATTCTGAGTTGAACTTGAGAGTTAAGCAAATATGTATTTCATTTTCAGCTAAAGTACAGTTTTTTACTTACCCATGCATATAGGAAGTTGAAAACTGCAACAAAATATTCATTGCTGTTCCATGAATATTAGGGCATCCTTATTTCACAGAATTTCAGAATATATTTAGGGTTAAACAGTAAATACCACCAAAGTGTGCAGATAGACTCTGGCTCTCCGAGCACATTTTTTCTCTCAAAGTCTCAAATTCTCAGACTGAGCTGAACAGTCAGAGCCAGAGTCCCTCATCCAGTCATGTACTTATATTGAAAGGAAAGGAAAATACCATTCAATGTTATCTGGTAGTTCTCCTAGCTGTTTTTCAATAGTTTTAAGGCTTGTTAATATTCTATTACTCTCAAGCAGTTTTGAAAACATTTTAAGATTTCTTTTTTATAATTTGTTTCTACATGTTTGTTTGTAGTACTGGGGATTGAAGTCAGGGATGCTCTACCACCTAGCTACATCCCCAGCTCTTTGATTTATTTTTTTTATTTTGAAACAGGGTTTTGCTAAGTTGCCCATGCTGGCCTCTCTTGCCTTAACTTGCCAAGTTGTTGGGATTACAGGCATGCAGCACTATGTCTGGCTCAGTTTGTTTTGTTTTTTAATCCATGAATCTTGTCACTTGAAGTCAAAAGGTTTTCTCCAGAGCTTTGCAGAAATTGGTTCATAGGAAATGTCTATTGAGTAGGCTCTTCAACAAGGCTCTAAGCAACATCTGGCCTGCTTTTTCTTTTTTTTTTTAAGAGAGAGTGAGAGAGGGAGAGAGAGAGGATAGAGAGAGAATTTTAATATTTATTTTTCAGTTATTGGCGGACACAACATCTTTGTATGTGGTGCTGAGGATCGAACCCGGGCCGCAGGCATGCCAGGCGAGCGCGCTACCGCTTGAGCCACATCCCCAGCCCCAGGCCTGCTTTTTCTTGAAAGACCCCTGGCCACTCAAACTTTTAACCCAACACCTGTAGTAACTCTTCATTGCATGCTAAATGGCATCTGTGTATGAAGCATATACCCACTGATTCATCTTAGGTTTTGTGAGAGTATTTATTATTTTTTTCCAGATATGATGGTGACACTTAAGAATTCAGCCATTATCCAAATCACATATTTCTGAACACAGAAAAATGCATATTTCTAGTACCAGTCAATAAAGAAAATAAAAACAAGAATATACTCATATAACCTATATACAAACAACTTTAATAAAGTATAATTTTTGACAGACCTAGAAATATTATTGTTTGAATGCTAATGACCCCTAAGATTTTTATCAAACTTTTAATATAATTTCAAAGTGAATAAACTTCTTATGATTTTACTCTTTATCTTGAAAGGTTGGAGCAGTTCCTTAACTACTAATCAGTTACCAACCAAAAGAAATTGTGCATGTGTTTTCATATTTTCACACAATTTGTATGTGTGTACAAATTGCAGATGTGCAGTACAAATTGCAAAATTTTTCTCTTGCTAGATTTTTAAGACCCATTTCATTTTTTTTGCCATCTACAAAATGTTATGACCAAATAATGATTTGACAATACCATTATTTTAAATTATGTTAAAATTATCCCAAAATAATAGAAAATATTATTTTATATATATCCTTTTTATTGGATTTTAAAATTACAAAGAAATGTGCACTTAAAAAATGTGTGTGACAGACTTTGAATTGGTAGTATCAAACATCTGAATTTAATTGCAAGTATGATAAATCTAAAACAAAGAAGACATAAATATATAATCACACACATATGATAATGCTTAGTTTACATTTTAGATATCAGGTCCATCTCTGTCCTAAAAGTATGGACAACAAATTTTGTACTCCTTATTCATGACATTTAATTCACCAAGCACCAAGGCAAAATGAAGACTGACTCACCTCTTATTGAAGTAAATGCCTGTGACAAACATTTGTACAATATCATGTAAAAAGCAAATTCAAATCAGTGTTCTAAAAAAAATATAATCTTTGGTAATTTTCCTCTTTTAATGTTCTGACCTAGACAATAATGTACTATTTTGGAACAAAGACTGTCATGCCATTTCCAATTTTGGACTAGAAATTGTCCTTATGGTATGATATGAGATATAAACAATTGAAATTTTTAAAAAGCAAAAATAAAAAGTTGAAAGAAAAGAATGACTTCCTCTTCTGCATGTGAGGACAGGGTCTTAAGGATCCCACTGACCTTCATATCCATGTCACTCCAGACTCATCCTCGGGTTGGTGGTCCTTTTATTGTCTGATTCTCCATGATCTCTATGGCTACACAGAGACTATTGAATGTGAGGCCATCCTACTTGATACTTAGACCTTCATTTTTCTCAGCACCCTCTTGGAACAAAGAAGTTATGGGCGGGGGGGGGGGGTGAGGGGCTTCAGATGTTCTCCCATTGTTTTTCTGTACCTGTTGCAGGTACAGTGGTGTTTCATTGCTAGGTCTGTGTCAGTGCTGTTGGGTGCCCAGCAGAGGCAGAGGCCTTACTTGCACAATTCCCTTTCCTCTCCACAGTGGCAGTTGCTGTAACATTCTTGGCTAGGTCAGATGCTTTTACACAGTTTTTAAAACATTCTTAAGCAAACTTGTCTATGTTTAACAAACAGCCATTTGGGGGATCCATAGCTACCTTCATAAATTGTTTTCCACAGATGAAGCACAATGAAATAGAGCAACTTAAGTTTTTACCCAAGTACCACCTGTTAATAAACAGTTTCCATCAACAAGATGGACTTTTTGGTATCCCCTATTACAGTAGTGTGGTAAAATGGTTCCAAACCTTCCAATTCATTGTCATTATTTTATCAGAGTTGTCTTTAGGTTTAGGCTTAGAATTTTCCTCTCACAGAAAATCACACTGAATTCAGTAATTCCTTCCAACTCTTTTTGACACCAGTGAGAGCATGCTTGTTCTGGTTGGTGCATAAGAGGTGGTTGGGGGCAGATAAGTCAGAAAAAGACGTGCTTTCTGTGTTAAGTACAACTTGGGGCTCACCAGCTACCAATGGCTTCCTTTGTCTTGCAGTAAAAACTGAAAGTGGAATTAACCAAATGAACACAGTCCTGCTGCTCACTGCTATATGAGTGTTAAAGACCTATCATATTGCTATCTGGGCTACTCAGTCTCTGTCCATTTCTGTGAATGTGCACTGCTCAGTGTACAAAGTTCAAATGTTACTATTTTTTAATCAATCCCTTACTTGGGAGTTCTTAGTGACAGCTCAATAACATCCCTGGGATGTTATTGAAAACTTGGTTTGGACAGCTGTAGCCATTTAGAGTTTTCCATATTTAAAAGTATGAGGCACAAATAGTGGTCTCACAAAAATGTCTATATTCTAATCCTGGGAACCTGTAACTGTTATGTTTACATGGCAAAAGGAACTTTGCAGAAGCTTGAGATGGGGAGGTTCTCCTGCAGTTCCTTTTAAGGCTTTAGGGACAATTAAAATAAAAATGTTAAAATGAGACATGATGGTTAAAAGCATGGACTCTGTAGCCAAACTGCTGTGTGATTATGGATAATTTGTTTTTCTATGCCTCACTTTTCACCTCTGAAAAATAGAACTAAACTTTTGTTGTGAGGATTAGATGAGAGGAGTAGGATAGTATGTGGCACAACACAAATACTCACAAGTGTTAGCTATTTCTTATTTACATAGCAGTTCCATGTGGAAGAACATTTCTTCTGATCTTTGCTCTAGATCTGAGAGCAGATGATCTAGCTGGAATAGCACAGTTTACACTGGATTTTGTGTAGTGATTTCTTTCTTATCCTTGTTAGTCTTCGAATTTTATGAATGTAGTTGACTTGTTCTCATATTACACTATGTAATTGGATATGTTAATTCTTCACTTAGAAATCTTCCTTTTAATGCATTGGCTCAATTTACAACTATCATGGTTTTATCTTTGATGCAAAAACATGCATCCTTTTTCATCTACCTGGGAGCTATAGATGGTATGGTATTATTCTAGTATTTGATCTTCTTTTATGTTTATTATTTCTTCACTCATTGATATAGATTCTCTAGCCATTTGTTTACTAGAGCATGATAACCTCTAGAACTGGAAATTCAGTCATTCATTCAATAAAATATTTCTTCAACAAAGATCTGTTTATTCCTTGTGCATACTACAAAAGGAACAGTTCCCACACCTTTCAGGATGCTTATTGTGTAGTCAGCAAGACAGAGCCAAAAGCACATGATTATGATTAGAGATGTGCACCAATGTCGTAGATTGGCAAAAAAGAAGGGCTGAGGGAGTTCAATAAATCTGGCCAGATTTAGGACTCACTAAGTATGTAGGAGTTGACCATGCAGAGAGAGCACATCATAGAGCATTCTGAAACACCTTAAATAGGCACCTTTCTATGTAATCTATGATCTTAATTACAGTCAGCTTCCTTCATCATGGAACACAATGTTTGACATTCTACCTTAAATTAAACAAGAAATTCAGACTTGAAATCACTGCCTCCATATTAAATTATCTGAAGCATAATGATTACATTAAACCTTACTGTGTAGTCTCAGGCAAAAAGATTGTTGGTAAGGAATGTAGCATCAGCCCAACCATTTCAACTGAAAGATCTAGATAATGACAGCTTATAAAATTGACTCACCCCAAAGTAACAACAAGTTTAATATCAACTTGGCAAAAAATAATCTTAACATCAAAAAGACTTTTTGAAAGTTGTAAAGCAATCATCTTTTGAATGTCAAAACAGGTAGTAAAGAGGTAATACATAAAAGAGGTAACATTCTTGGGGGTTTTGGGGGGTGGGGTGGGGTGTGTTCTTTTTTTGTCTTTTTTAGAACTGGGGTTTGATTCCAGGATTTTGCAAATGCAAGGCAGACACTTTGCCACTGAGCTACATCCCAACCCAACATTTTTAATATATAAAGAAAAATTTTAATTGTAATAACCAAAGCAGAATACATGAGAGGAACAGAAAATATGAGCAAGCGCGTGAGCGTGCACATACACACACACACACACACACACACACACACACACATTTAAAAAATACCCGTTAAACATATAAAAAGATACTCAACTTTATTTTTAATAAAAACATAAATTAAAGCTACTGTTGGAGAGTCTTAGGGGAAATAGATACTTATTAATTACTGGTGGGAATAGAAAAATGGTACAGTTCCTTTGGAGGGGAATTGAGCATTCTCTAACAACATATAAGTATATATTTTTTCCTTAGCAATCCCATTCCTGAGAATTTACTCTGAAGATGCACCCCCAAAATACAGGAAAAAGAGGGAAAAACATTTGCATATACACAAGATTCTCTGTTTAGGTGTTTTTTATAATGATAAAAAGTTAGAAATAATGTAACTGCCATATGAAGATTGACTGAATAAACATAGTATGCTGTAGAAAATAATTCAGAAAATCTCCCTGAACTAATGAGTGATTTTTCAAATTATTGTTAGCAGAATTTATCAAGGTAGTTCACATTAGCAGATTAAGGGGAAAGATTTCATAAAGTTGTCAACAATGCAGAAAAAGTTTTCAGTTAAATTTGAAATACAGCCTTGATTTTAAACAATTCTTGGCAAAGAACAGAAAAACATCCTTAACTTGATAAAACATGGCTACATGACATTTACAGCCCCAAATCGTTTAATGATGAATTTGAACAAAACAAGAGTGTCTATTACTTCTTTTCATCAGCATTGTTTTGGAAGCCCTAGCTACTGCACTAGGACAAGAAAATGAAATATAAAAGGGGGGATGTTCTTTATTTGCATATTTATGAATATATAGAGAATATATGCAAAATCCTATTCATAACTCATTAATAAGATAATGCGGTTCCTGGATATAAAATCTGTACAGACAAATCAATTCTATCTCAAACAAGTAATAGTTGCTTGGAAAATGAACTATTATAATATTTATAGTAGTATTAAATAATATCAAGGACCTTATTATAAATTCAACAAAAGAAATATAAGAATTTTATGTAGAAAATAAACCTTTGTTGAAAAAATAAAAGAATATCAAAAGGAAAAGGAAACTGGAGCCATCTTGAAATTAGAGAAAAAGATGGAAGAGTGACTTAATAATTGTTATGGTTGGTGAGATGTTGAATTGTACATTCTCTTACTTTTTTCATTTCTCTCAATTGAATTGTTTATGAGAATGCATTTTACAAAAACAGTGAAGTCATTATTCTTTTTTTCATTTGTTCATAGTAGTTATTCTTGACATTAGATTCATTTGGACTAATTATAAATGCATGAAATATAATTTGCTCCAATTTAGTCCCTTCACCCTCCCCATCCTCCCGCCCACTGTTCCCTTTCATCCACTTTACTGATCTATTTATTTACATTTTTTAAAATTAGTATCTTATAGATATTCAAAATGATGAGTTTCATTATAGTATATTCACATATGTGCATTGGAAAGTTAGTTTGGGTTCATTCCACAGTTTTTCCCAGTTTTTCTTTTTTTTCCCAGTTTTTTTTCCCAGTTTTCACAGTTTTTCTTTTATTGATTTTATTTTTTTTAATACACGACAATGGACAATTCTTATTACACATATAGAGCACAATTTTTTTTTATCTTTGTATAAAGTATGTTCACGCCAATTCACGTTATTCATATACTTGCTTTTTTTTGCATTACAATTCTTATTACACTTATACACCACAATTTTTGGTATCTCTCTATATAAAGTAGGTTGACACCCAATTTGTGTCTTCAGACATGTTCTTTGGATAATGATGTCCATCACATTCATTAGGAGACTAATCCACTGCCTCCTTCCTTTCCCTCACTCCCCTCTTCCCTATCTAGAATCCATCTATTCATCTCATGTTCCTCCTCCCTACCCTATTATGAGTCAGCCTCCTTATATCAGAGAAAACATTTGGCATTTGTTTTTGGGGGATTGACTAACTTCACTTAGAATTATCTTCTCCAATGCCATCCATTTACCTGCAAATGCCATGATTTTATTCTGTTTTAAAAATGTTCATAGTGTATATATGCCACATTTTTAAAAATCCATTCATCCACTGAAGGGCATGTAGGTTGGCTCCACAGTTTAGCTGTTGTGAATTGTGCTGCTATAAACATTGATGTGGCTGTGTCCCTGTAGTATGTTGTTTTTAAGTCCTTTGGGTATAGTCCAAGGAGAGGAATAGCTTGGTCAAATGGTGGTTCCATTCCCATATTTTCAAAGAATCTCCATACCGCTTTCCAGATTGGCTGCACCAATTTGCAGTCCCACCAGCAATGTATGAGTGTGCCTTTTTCCCCAAATCCTCTCCAATACTTATTGTTGTTTGTCTTCATAATAGCTGCCATTCTGACTGGAATTGTATCTTAGTTTTGATTTGCATTTCTCTGATTGCTAGAGATGTTGAAAATTTTTTCATATATTTGTTGATTGATTGTATATCCTCTTCTGAGAAGTGTTTGTTCAAGTCCTTGGCCCATTTTTTGATTGGGTTACTTGTTTTTTCAGTGCTTAGCTTTTTGAGTTTTTATATACCCTAGAGATTAATGCTCTATCTGATGTGTGAGGGGTAAAAATTTTCTCCCAGGATGTAGGCTCTCTGTTCACCTCACGGATTGTTTTCTTTTGCTGAGAAAAAAACTTTTTAGTTTGAATCCATCCCATTTATTGATTCCTGGTTTTAATTCTTGTGCCATTGGGGTCTTATTAAGGAAGTTGTGGCCTAACCCACATGATGAAGTTTAGGGCCTACTTTTTTCTTCTATTAGACGAAGAGTCTCTGGCTTAATTCCTAGGTCCTTGATCCACTTTGAGTTAAGTTTTGTGCATGGTGAGAGTTATGAGTTTAATTTCATTTTGTAGCATATGGATTTTCAGTTTCCCCAGCACCATTTGTTGAAAATGCTATCTTTTCTCCAGTGCATGTTTTTGGCACCTTTGTCTAAAATAAGATGATTGTAATTTTGTGTGTTAGTCTCTGTGTCCTCTATTCTGTACCATTGGTCTACCAGTCTGTTTTAGTGCTGAAACCATGCTGTTTTTGTTACTATTTCTGTGTAGTATAGTTTAAGGTCTCATAGAGCGATACTCCCTGCTTCACTCTTCCTGCTAAGGATTTCTTTAGCTATTCTTGGTCTCTTATTTTTCCAGATGAATTTCATGATTGCTTTTTCTATTTCTATGAGGAATGCCATTGAGATTTTGATTGGAATTGCATTCAATCTATATAGCGCTTTTGGTAGTATGGTCATTTTGATAATATTAATTCTGCCTATCCAAGAACAAGGTCGATCTTTCCAGAAATAGTAAATGAATTCAGCAAAGGAGCAGGATATAAATCAATACCCATAAATCAAAGGTATTTCTGTATATCAGTGACAAAGCCTCTGAGAAGGAAATGAGGAAAACTACTCCATTCACAATAACCTCAAAAAAAAATGATACTTGAGAATCAATGAAAGAAGTCAAAGATCTATACAATGAAAACTACAGAACCCTAAAGAGAGAAATCAAAGAAGATCTTAGAAGATGGAAAGATCTACACATTCCCTTCTTAAAAGGAGAAAGGGAGGAGGAGGGAGGGAGAGGGGGAAGGTGGGCAGGGTCAGATCAGAATATGATAGCCCAAAGGGTGAGGTTTTGGCCTGCTGAGAACTTCTAACTGAAGGAGATTGGAATCCCAAAAGCAACCTCAGCAGCAAAGCCTCTGCTCTCCTTCTGCCCTCCTGCCCTCCTGTCCGTTCACCCTTCTCTCCCAAAGCCAGTCATAAAACCTAGAAAGCGCTCTCTCTCTCTTTCTCTTTCTCTTTCTTTCCCTCCCTGCTATTCCCTTACTGTCCCCCTACCCTCCCTTACCCCTCCCTTAGAAACCCTCACTCCAGACAGGACCTGCCTTAGGTCCAGAAGGAAAGAAAGCTATACAGAGAGGCCAAGAAGAATCTGACCAGACAGGGCTTTCTGGGACCCTGGCAGCCTTTTACCATTAGCTCACACCCCCTTTTCCAGTCATTTCTACATGGCCATCCATTCTTCATGGAACATAAACAAAAAAACAGAGGAGTTTTCCCTGGATCTGTAGGTCTTTATTTCTGAAGGCTTTTAGGTCAAATAAAATTCTATTAAATAATTGTTATGAATTTTAAAATGTAAAGATATATACTAGTTCATAAATTAGAAGAAGCAGTTTATAAAGATAGACTCTTTCTGAAACTCATCTGAATTTTTATTGCAGTTCCTGGACCTTTTATACAGCTATAGAATTAAGATACTATATTAGTGGTAAGAGGATAAACAGTCCGGTAAGACAGAATAGAAAACTCAGAAAGTGATTGCCACATGATTTATGATTGAGGTGGGACTGCAGATCAGTGGTGGAAAATGTCAGTCTTTTTAATGAGTAGTGCTGAGACAATTGAGTATTTATGTGAAATTGAATGAAATTAAAGCTCCTACTATACACCGTAGTCAATAATTCTGTGTGACATATAGAATTAAGTGTGAATGGCAAAACTATAAAATGCTTTCAAGATAATACCTTTATGATTTTGGAGTGGGGTAAGTTTTCTTAAATATGATATAAAAAGCACTGATTGTAAAGGAAGATATTAAGAAATTTGAATATTACTAGCAGTAAGTATTTATCATAATCAGAAGACACCATGGCAGAGAAAAGTCATTCTTAACATTCAAAACTAACACTTGGTGTTAGAAGTTAGCAATGGTTGCTATCTTTTGGAAGAGTGAATTGCATAGGGTGGGGGGAAGGACACTCCCAGGAGGCTGATCATATCTTACCTAGATCTGATACTAGTTATACAGGTGTATTCACTTTGTGGAAGTTCAGCAAACTATACTAACAATTTGTGCATTTTAAAATGTATATGCTCTACTTCAACAAAAAGTCTTTATAAAGGAAAACTACTAAGAAGCTATTTGTAAAACATTTGTCCAGCAAAATAATAGAGACCTCCTACAGCTCAACAAGATAGACATCTCAATAGAAAATCGAGCAAAATAATTGAACACATTTCAGAAAAGAGGAAATCATATATTTGATTTATTCTAAAAGGTGCTCAACCTTATTAATCTTCAGAGGAATGCAAATTAAAATGATTGATCTCTTTATACCAAAATTGGCTAACATGAAGAATCTGAGAAAACAGTACCTAATGAGGATGTGGAGCAATGGGAACACTACTGCACTTGGGCTAGGAATAAAAGTTGGCACAACCACCTTGGGAAATGGATTGTCATTACATAGTAGGTATGGAGGTAACATTCCAGGTGACTTAGTGATTCCTCTGTTTCAGAAATGGGTGCTTATGGGCACTAGAAGATGTTCAGAAGAGCCTGTTAACTATATCCAAACACTTGAAGTAATTCAAATGTCTATCAACACAAGAATGTGTACATAAACTGTAGCATATTTATACAGCCATGTACTACATAATAGAATGAACTTTTCTGCAGAAAAATTCATATATGAATATGTATGTATATATATAAATATAAATGTATACATATTCACATTTTTCATAAAATTTCAGAAGTGTTTCTTAACTTTCTGAAGTTCATCCCAGATGTCCAGGTACAAGCCCCTCTTCTAAAAGTACCCTCATTTGTCAATCTAAGAAGATGCATAAAAGGTATTATGTGTATATTTAATGATATCAGCCTGAGCCCATTTAGGTTTGTTAATGCAACAGTGGAATGCAGCCTCCAGGCCTTCCCATTGTTGCATTTGTCTATATTGTCTTGATATTTGTTTAAATTAGAAAGTAATACATTTTTAACAGCACTGTTGAGGTATAATTTGCATTTCATAACATTTCCCTTATGTAAGTATAAAATTCATCGATTTTTGACACCTCTATAGAGTTTTGCATCTGCCATCACTATACAAGTTCAGAACATTCCCATCACCTCCCAAAATTTCCTCAAGCCACATTTGCCATCAATCAAATGTGTATTTTCAAATGTAGTGTGTTGATTACTTCATGTATTTCAAATAACTCATTAAAAGTAGCATAACACATTGTTGAATAGAAACTTGAAAAACATCAACCAAAATCTTTTGTTAAGTGTATTTTGAGGTTCTGTATACATACTTGATTAAAATCAGCTTATTTGCATCTGTTCTCTATTGTCAGTTTCAAAAAAGGGAACATACTGAACAGTTGATTTCTTCCTTCATAAGTTCTTGGTGGGTGAATGTTGTCATGTTGTTCTGGGGGGGTTTTAGTTTTAAAAATTTTAGTTGGTTTTGGGGAAAATGTTCAGTTATACAAATGGCCATTTTATATGGCAGTCTGTATAGTACTAATTTCTGAGAGAATAAATCATACAAAATAGAATGAAGAATAGAAGTTAGACTATATAGTTAAATTAAAACATAAATATCAAATTGTAAATTATTTTCTTTATTAGGAGTAACTAAAGAGAAGAATGTATTGATCAACTGTGATATTAAATGTCTCAGACTTTAGAACAGTATAACAAGTATTTTAAAAGCTTTTCTTGTCTTTGTTCTACCACTTCATATTAAGATGCTGAATATAATATAGAAGTACATATTGAATATAAATATTATGTGAGCATATTATACTATTATGTATCATTGGGCTTCCTCAAGTGATGTTTTTAACATACTTTTATTATACATACTATATACTATTATTATAGAAATTATTATTTCTGCTTAAAGGTGATTGTATGGTTGGGAAATGCAGATATATTATGTGTAAAATTAAATATTTTTCTAAAAAAGTATAACATCAGATGTTCATGAATTTTGGAAATAAAAATACATAATGCCTAGCTAGTTCCTAAGAGGTAGGCTATATCTTCTGTTTATCAAAGTATTTACTCTGCATTATTGGTGGAGCTAACTTTTATTGAGGTTTCTCTGTTGCCAGGTACTTTATTACCAAGGTTGCCATTAGAACCGGGAATGACATTACTCACTATCAGGATTGAGAAAATTGGTCTGAAAGATGCTGGACAGTGCATCGATCCCTATATTACAGTTAGTTTAAAGGGTAAATAACTGGCAAATTGCATTATTTTTTTCTCATATGGGACAAAGTTTTTGACAGGGGATGATCTTGTATATGTGACAACTTACTTTAATGCATTCTATAATGAGGCAAAATCCTAGAAGAGATCATAACAGAACATAGTTCGAAAGACTTACAAAAAACTATTTCCTACTTATACACTCACTTTTGCTTTTGAGTTTGTATAGATTTTTGCTCTTCAGATTCCATCTAACGTGCAGACTAAACATACACATTGTCTTTAAAAGCAGCTACAGCCTTCAGGATGTAGATTAACAAAAGCACCCCTCACCTTCTCCTACCCAGTCTATATTCATTTCTCTCCACAAAGCCCCATGTCCTGTTTTCCCATCTCTCCTGCTTCAGCCCCTTCTTCTTCCTGTGCTACTGAGGTATCTACTTAGGTGAGTCCTACAGAGGCAGATGAAAATCAGGGGACAGGGAAATAGGGTGCGACCATAACATCCATGCCCTGAAAGCAATCCCGTGGGATGATGATGTGATTAAGGAATAAATTATACCATTTTACAGAAATAACTATAGTTAGTACAAACGGCTTATTTTAATCTATAGTTTTGCACCAAAGGAACAGATTGGTGCTGAAATTAAATGGAGGAACTTTTATCAATTGACCACAAAGAAAAACATTTATTTAAAGAACATAATCCACAGCACTAATACTGGTACACTTTTAAATTCCGATGTTACCAGTTATCAAATATATAGTATACTGGAAAATATTTACATTGTTTGATAGGCCATTTGTAAAACTGCATACTCATTCAGAAAGTATACTTAAAACACAAAAATATTTAACGATGTTGTAAATGTTAAATTACCTTTGCATATGTTAAACTGAAATATTTTTATGTAAATATTTTTTAATTATTAAATGTACTAAATTGTTTTTGAGCTTTTTGAGACACATAAATGAATAACACATAAACACTGAGGAGTTATTAAATGAGTCCATGTTGCATTTGACTAAACTGAGATTTTAAAACCCAGAAAATTAAAACTATATATAACGTACCATCTGGTTGTTGTAAATTCAGGGTATGTTGTAAACAGTATAACCAGAATTTAGATAATATATATGAAAAATTATTCATTAACAAAATGGTTTTTGTTGGCTGTTCTCATCCATTTTTGGTTCTTAACAGGGAAATTATGATAAGGTTAGGTTTAAAGGCTTTTCTAAATAAGTCATACTTGATCAAAGTTAGAAATTGGTGGCAGAGCTCCATTGTGGCAAATTATATACTCCAGATTTTTTTTTTTTCGCATAGAAAAATACAGTGGGCTATTCCCTAAGAAAAACATGTTTGTTCTTTTTACCACTTCACTATGAAGATCAAGTTCTGTCCACTTGGCCATGTGAAGGCTTCCTTGTCCCCTTCATGAGGTCTCCTATCCAGTCTATATTCATTTCTCTCCACATACCCCATGAACTTCAACAACTCTCACATACTTGCTCACACCAAATAGGAATCTCTTAGCCTGAGAATCTCCTCTCAGCTCTTTCCATGCCTCTTTAGGAACTGTAACCTTTGCAGTTTCTATATTTTCCGTCTGTATATGTGAATGCTCATAAGCAGAAACTTAATTGTTTCTCCAGATCTGAATGGCATAGATTTAACTCCTGTGCAAGATACTCCTGTGGCTTCAAGAAAAGAAGATACATATGTTCATTTTAATGTGGACATTGAGCTCCAGAAGCATATTGAAAAATTAACCAAAGGTTTGTAATTATCAGTTACTGACTTCTTAAGGACACAGTACTTATCTGGGTTTGTGTTCATAGTGTACTTAACACAAGATCTTATGTCACATAGTTATGAATATTGACTTAAAGTCAAATCAATTTTTTTAAAATATGAGAATTAGCAGTTGCATTATCTAGTTGTGTAATAATGTGGTTAAATATTATTTGATAGGGAAGTTTTTCTTATAATACAGAGTTAAGGAAGCAGGTTCCCTAATAATTACCTTAAGTCCTTTTAGGAACCTAATGATTACTTTCTAACAGTTAAATTATTTTTTTTCTTTCAATAAGATGCATTGGGTAAAAAGATACTATAACTGGCAGTTAGTTTGTAAGAATATGGAAAGGACAATCTGGGCGTGGTTGTTTCAGGAGGGAGAGAAATGATATAAGGTAGAATTTTTTTTAAAGGAACTCTTAAATTTCTATTCTATCTAATATAGGTGCTTATTGAAACTATTTTTATAGGTACTGCTGATACTTAAGTAACTTCTGTTTTTCTTGTGGTATTTAATATTTTATATTCTTTGGTAGTTTATGATTCTACCTGTGTACATAACTTAGATTCTTGCTATACAATTTTGTTGTACTTTGTAGAATTAAATGATATGGAGAAATGTCACTCAGACATGCTAGTACCAGAGCTTGGAGTGACAGCCACAGTGAGTTATCAACAGTTGTGTCATCAGACTGTTTGACACATGTTACTTTGTAAAATCATAGGCTTCTGGTGACACATAAGAAATGTGTGGTCTCTGGCTTATGTTGTTTGTTTTAATTCCTTAGGTGCAGCTATCTTCTTTGAATTCAAACACTACAAGCTTAAAAAAAAGGTTTACCAGCACCAAGTGTTTTGCTTTCATGGAGATGGATGAGATTAAACCTGGGCCAACTGTAATAGAACTGTAAGTGATATACATATAGGATTCATACTGTTCTAATGGTTACTAGTTCATGTTTCTTCTTAGTCCCTCTTATCGAGAATGTAACATTGGAGTAGATCAATCATCAAAGTATTTTAAATCTATTGTGGTTACAGATACAAGAAACCCACTGACTTTAAAAGAAAGAAATTGCAGTTATTGACCAAGAAACCACTTTATCTTTATCTACATCAAACTTTGCACAAGGAATTATTCTGACATGAGTAATGTCTAATTTCTGTGAATTTTACCACTCAGTAGAAACCATCATAGCTCTGTGTAGCATATTCATCCTTCAGGAGGCAAGAAGTGAGCCGTACCTATAGGCCAGTGAGTCCATTGCAAAGCTGTACCACAGAACTAAAGTCCAGCACCTCATTGTTATGACTCCTTTGGATACAGGTTTATTGTAGATTTTGAAACTTGTTTTTACTTTCCTATTAATTGTGCAATTAATAGCCTGTTTCCTAATTTACCACTGTTCCTACCCTGCTTCCTGGAACAATACTGCTGTGGTAGGTATGCTCATCTTCAAACTTAATATAGCAATAAGAATGTGCTAGAGTTTACACATTTGCTCACTTTTGCTCCAATATGGTCTTTTGATTTGAATTAACTTCAAACTTTTGAATTGAAGTGGTTAGGATAGTACCAGATTGCTTTGAAAGGAAATTGGATCAGTTATGGTCTGTCTTATAGGCTGTTCCTTAGAGCTGGCCTAAATTCACCCTCATCTGATAGTTCTACTTAGAAATAGTGTGCCTTGATCAGATCAATATCCTATATGGGAGTGTTCCCCAGATTGTAGCTGTGATTTTTTTTTCCAGATGACCAGATTGTTTTTCTGAAAGTGAGCACATTTTTAGTCATGTTGATTAGTTGTTCTACATCACATTGCTATTGTTTTTAGGGTTAACATTAATGATTCTAGGGTTAACATTAAAACCATCTTAGAATAATTACAAATTTGGGGGTGGGTTTACGTCTTCTAAATCATGTCATCTAAAAATAATTGAGTCAGATGCTAATGAGATACTTTAGGAACAACTGCTGTTTTTCTGACAACTGATTGTGAAACCTTAAAACCTGCATACCTTGTCTTCATAAAGTGATGAGTATGCAACATCTGGAAAGATATTTTATTTTTTTTAATATAGGTAGATATGACTGCCATTTATTTCCTATTTAGATATATTTACATTCATATGAAAATATGCAGGTTATTAGCCTATTATAATTTCACTATTTACATTACTTTTAACTTGATGAGACATAAATCTTTCATAGTACACAAGGTGTATATTTGATACACAGAACATAAAGATTTGTGAGGAGCTTTTTTGTGGGTTACATGTAGAACCCACGTATTTTAATATTCACTATTTTAAATGAACAATGCATGAAGGGAATGCAATACTTGGCCTATTTTTAAACTAGTGTAAACCCTAATCATACCATCCGTTTGCTTTTTAAAACAAATAACAGTTGTTTTAGCCCTTGCACTTCAAGAGATCTAGTCTTTAATTTTTCAGTTGTCTGTTAGGTCAGTTTTGTTTACTAGACTCATAAAACTATATGAGCCTGAAAGAATTATCAACCAAATTTAGTCTTTTCTTTCATCTGGATTGAGTTAATTTCAAAAGTGCAAAAATAGTTCAGTCTACAGTAGTTCTAGGAAATGAAGAATTTGCCTTAATAAAATGTTCACTCAACTGAAACTCTGAGTAGTCAAAATTTCCAGACTGTAAACTTCTCAAGAGAAGGGCCACATCTTCTCCATGTCATGTAAACTTTCCAAGGCACTTGGCAGCACTCTGTACTCTGTGGAGTACTCAGTACCTTTTTTGTTTGATGTTACTGATGTTTGATGTTGCTCCCTTAAAATCTACTATTAAAATGTAGCAAAACTGATACATTGTTCTTTCTGTTCTCTAATACTATAAAACATGTATATCAAAGTGATAATTTAAAAAAAACAAACCTTTTTTTTTTGGTTGTAGATGGACACAGTACCTTTATATTTATATGTGGTGCTGAGGATCAAACCCAGTGCCTCACATGCAACCCCAGCCCCTCAAAGTGATAATTTATATGAAGAAACATTTAGCATCCTTCACATAAGAATGCTTTTTTTAACCTCTATTTATTTATGTGGTGCTGAGGATTAAACCCAGGGTCCTGCCTGTGCTAGGCAAGTACTCTACCACTGAGCCACAACCCCAGCTTCCACCAAAGAATGGGGTTATATGAAAAAAAAAAAGAGGATGCTTTGTATGAATGTCTTTCATCAGCATTAAACAAACTTAAATTGAACATTGTCATCAGCTTAGCTTTAATTCAGACCAGAATGACCAAACCTCCCCCCCCCAAAAAAAGGTGATTTTATCTTGAAGCAGTTAACACAAAGCAATCTGTATCTCACAAATTAGTTGTTTAAATTTACTTTCTAGTGTGGGAGGGGATGAGTTACTGGACAATAATTACAATTATAGCAATAATACTTTCAGGTTGAAACACTACTGCTTCACAAATGAAATGATTTTAGTAACTAAACTAAAACACAATTTGCTGGAGAGGACTTCTAAAACTTTTGAGATACAAAAGTATACTTGAATCAAGGGACAGTATTCTCTACACAACCTGTATATGGGCAGCTACCTTGGGCTTTGCTACAGAAGTGGTACAATCAATCAGATGGATGTAAGGAGAGGCAACTATGGGTGGGTTCAGAACTGCTCAGATAAACTACGTAGAACGCATTATAACTTACTAATAGAATAAATACAAAAAAGGCTTTAGAGGGAAAACTACTGTTGCTTTGAATAAAATAATAAATCTGCCTTTTCTTGAAAATCTATCTTCCTAGCTGACATCACCTTTATTTAAATGCTATTTTAAAATTAGAAGTTAAGTAACTTCAGCATTGCCTTGTGTCCTGTAGAGGTTGAAAGATATATCCAAAATGTGTTTGTGACTTAAATTTTATTTTACATGGTTAAAAATGGCATAAGCTATTATATGGTTTTCCTCTTACACACAGCTGCTGCTTCTAATATTAAATGGAAGTTATGTAGATAGAATTTGAGTCCTTTAGGAAGAATTCATTTTTATTCTGAGTTATCTTCAGTAGTTTAGAGATTTTGTTTCACAGAGATTTTGTTTCACACTGAAGCTTTTGCCCCTATTTTGAGAATACTTAGGGGACATAAAAAAACAATGATATGTTATGTTCTAGGTTTCAACAATCCTATTACTTTCTAGAATTTAAAAGAATGGAAGAATATGGTCTAGCAGTAAACAAAAGTATCAGGCTTTTATAATTTTATTTAAATCTTAAACCTCTTAAAATGTACTGTTAAAATTGCCGTAATTAAAATTACAGTTCTGGAGAGCTAGTTCTTAGAAACATTGTTTTAAAGACAGTAGTTACAGATCCAGGACTTGCTTTAATTGTTTTTTAAATAAAATATGTTTGAGTATCTATCAAAAAAAAAAAAAAGAATTTAATTCAGCCCGTAGTTGCTGAGTAAAGACATTATAAGCCTTAGAGTTTCATTATTCTTAGAGGATTATACTTTTCTAATTTTTTTATCATATTCCTTGAAAATCAGTGGGAAGGTATGGGAAAGAGAAGAGTGTGTTGTGTACATTTTTAAAAAGAAATTTCCTTATTTTTTATAGACACAACATACCACCTTATATTTTACTGTTATAATGCAATAATGGCAAAAGCAGTAGCTCTTGCTACTAATGTAAACTCATTCTCAGAAAAGCATTCTCACATGGACAGTGGTTAGAAAAAAGTACATGAATGTGCTACAAAAATAGAGCCACAAGACTTCTCACAAGTAAAAGAAATCCTCTGTAGAAGTCCACAGTTGACCAAGGTCCAGCCTCCTTAACAGTGAGCAACAGGGATATGCTGCCAAGTCACCATCTTCAGTTCTGAGAGTGCGTTTACATGCTTCCCCAATGGCACAAAGTCTCATGACGATCCAATGAATCAACAGACACTTGGGAAATATTAATAAACAATTTTTATGAACTATTACAACAAAGAACTTCAGCAAGAAGGAAAATGAAGTTTATGATCTTTGAGTAAACATTTTTAGCCCAACAGTCTCTGCGACCAGATATTGAAAGAGAAAAAAAAAAATCAAGCTTAAAAAACACCATTTCTCTGTTATCAACTGGAATACACTAATAATAGGATAATGGAAATATAAGTTCTTAAAGCATTTCCACAGGAAATGTCCATAATTATGACATTCTAAATCATTTAGCAATTGTATATGCTACATTAACTAAAACAAAGGTATTCCTTATTGCACATTTTTAAATTGGAAGGATACTCTAGCTTAAGTGGGGGATATTTAGGGGGAAAATATTTTGGCTCAAAATGTATACTGCGCCAAGGCAGCTTCATTCTGAAAACATAAACCATTTAAAATAAACTTTTATATTTTGAAGCCAATAATCCTTTAACTCTGACTAAGTGTCAGAGGTTAATTTTATGGGCCCTGTTTTAAGGCCTGTGAACAGCCCTCACTACTCTTGAGAATTAGGTGGAGGTTCATCTTTAAAGCCTGAAGGCATTAAGTCTTTTGCAGCAGGTGGTGGCCCATAGTCTTGGGGACCATGAGTTGGAGGTGGTAATGGGGCACCAGGAATGAAGTACTCTCTTGGGCCAAATGAGCCTAAAGGTCTGAATGGTGCTGGTGCAGGTCCTGGAAAAAAATCACGAGGGTCAAAAGGCAAATCCCATTTTCCAGGTGTAACACCTGGTGCATATTCTCTGAAGCCTATTGGTGGACGCATACCAGGACCTGGAAAATAAAAAAGGAAGTTATGTAAATACCCAGAAATTTCTGAATTAGGGTGATTTCAAGTATGTTAATATAGTCTTTAATTTCTCCCAAGCCTAGAACATCAGCTGGTGAACATCCTGACTTGCCAGATGAGGCAAACTGAGATGGAACAAGTTTAGGTTATAGCCTTTGACCAACCAGCCATGAAGTAACATATTAAGGATTTAACATGGCTCTACCTAGCTCCAGGCTTGTCTTTTTTCTTTCCCTACTATATAATTGCAGAATTATTTCTATCTCACAAGAGCTCCATTTATATTTGGAAGTATTACCATGACAAGATGATAGATTATGAAATAAGAACTTTACTACATCAAAGAAATTTTGATAAAAGGAAATCTCACTATTTATTACTGTATCCATTAAAAATTCATGAAGTATTTCAGCATGGACTTTACACATGCCATCAGAATCAAGGTGCATGCATGCCCTCGGAAAAGGCCTTCCACAGCCACCTAATTAAACCAGGAACATTTATTAGGTCACAGTTAAATCCTCTTTAACACTTCCCTCTGACATTTTTCAAGGTAAGGAGGGTTTGACTTTTCCTTTTCTATATTCTATAACCTACTGCTTATGCTTCCATTATGGGTGATTACAAACTTTATGTTATAGGATTTTCATATATGTGACAAAATTTTAAGTTATGGCATGCGTCTCATCCACCTTTCCATCTATTGCAGTGCATATCAACAGATTTTCAACAAACATCTGCAGAAGTAATATTTCTGGCTTTTCTGTATATAGCCCCTTATCCTTGTCTATGAGAGATATTGCCTATCTCAGTATAAGATTATGTAGTGTCCCATATGTCCCAGAAAACTGGAGGAAAAGTTAAAATGTACTCAGCTTTATCCTTTCATTGTTAAGACCCGAGATAGCAACCAACTGTTTTAGCAAGCAATAGAAGTGGAAGATGAATGTGATTTATAAGTCAATCATCATACCAAATGGTGGAGGAATTGGCCAAGGCCCAAAAGGCCCACCGTGCTGAAGTGGCGGTCCATACCAAATGGGAGGTGGTGGAGGCCGTCCCATCGGGGGTCCCATGAAGGGTACCCCTGAGAAAGGAGGGGGCCCTTTCATAGCCATATGAACCTGCAATTTAAGATTTGAAAGCAGTTAAAAGTTTTAAAATTCCTGTGTATTAAGACAAAGTACCAATACCTATAAAAGCTAAAACCCAAAACCTGTCCAGAGAACACCATCAGTGCAACAAAACTCTACCCACCCCTCCTGTGTATTCCCACTGACAGCTTACAGAAGTTGGAAGGATGCCACAAGAGGGAGCAGTTTGTTACTGATTATATCTGCACAGGAAAGGGAAAGGCAAGAGAACTGGCAGGGGTTATTAACAGAGGTGATTTCTGACCAGTATGTCATGCTGTATTCACTACAATCTATTTCAAAGGGAGTCCCCCCATCCCCATCACTTCCCTTTCATCACAATAGCTCATTACTTCCATATTAAGAATGAACAGAATAAAATGAAAAATCCATTCTCTACTCATGTAATAATAGCTACTATTCTACTATATCTTCAGTAAGTCTTTCATATATTATTCAACCTCTGAGATCTTTAAGTAGACTGTCTTGTTTTAAATAAGAGGGAACAAAAGCAAATGGGATATCATAATTTGTTGAAGGCCACACTGCATATTAAAGAACTCAATCCCAGTTTTGCCTCCAAGCCATGCTTTTCCCACCTCTATTCCTCTCTAACAATGGGTCTTTGCTCTCTTTTAAATCTTCTACTACAAAGGGGTTTGGGGTCTTATCTAAGCTGCCCTTAGATTTCTCCAGAGATGTATACTCCTGGAATATATATACACTGGAACTTGAGAAGTATTTTCCATCACAGTGCTATATACACAAATTAGGAAGACAAGCCTTTAATATTTACTTTCATTTACTGTACACCATTTGAGATATTGATTTATCATTTCCTATGAGTAGTGGGTTTGAAACTAAACAATTAAAAATTTATTTTATTATAGAGCTGCAGAAGACCTACCAGATATAATAGCAACACAGTTACAAGAGAATACACTTATGTGAACAAATGAGACCATTTCTTGGGACTAGCTCAAGAGGTCATTTCAGATGATCATTGTTTCACAGAATATCTGATACCAATCTAATTCAAATCACTCAAAATAGGGTTTGCACAAATGGAGGAATTCTTAAATAATATTCTTCCAAACAAAAATAAAAATGATGAATTATATAATTTATAATGAATTTACTTTGCCTTAGAACATTCAACACAAAACACCATATAAAGTTAGAGTGATAACTTTTCACATTCTGTAGTTCATTATAGTTGTACACACTTAAGCAACATTCCCAAGTTAAGGAGAAAAGTAAGCTCAATATTGCATGCAGTTTAAAGCAAACAAGATCAGTGTCATGCTCTGAATATCCTTCCCATAAATGCACAGAATAAAACCCAATTCAGTTCTCAACCTCTAAGTACTTACTCCAACTGGATGCTCAGTCAAAGAAGTAAGGGTGGAGACTGAGGGGGTCTCAGGTTCTTGGGGAACAGTTTGCTTTTTAAAAAACAAATGGGATAGTACAAATAGAACACAAAGAAGGATAAAGCAAAGAGCAAGTACTGTAGGAAAGCTACATGTTCCTGCATGACCACATGATTCACAGTAACTACAGAACTTACCTTGCCCTCATTCGTCACCTTAGCTGGAGAAGAACTTCTGGAGCTGCTGTTCATGTGAGCTGGACCACATCCTGAGTCTGTTAGAGATCAAAGAATGGATTCAGACTTATTCTAACATGAAAAGAATAAAAATCCTCCATCCACAATTACAGATTCTTTGAAATTACTTGGTCCCTTTACCAGAGGCAACGGGTTTCCCAGATGCCTCAGAAGACCAGTACGAGGTCTTTACCATTGACCTTGGGAAAGAAAGATCAGAGCCCTTGTATGTATTTTTCAGAAGAAATAAACCACTGGTGGACAGGTCAGAGTTCAACAATAACTAGAAAGCAACATGAAAAATGGGTTGCCCAGGGGTTGGTGTCATAGCTCAGTTGTAGAGTGTTTGCCTAGCATGTGTGAGGCACTGGATGTGATTCTCAGCACACATTTAAAAAATAAATAAAAATATCCTGTCCATCTACAATTAAAAAATATTTTTTTTAAAAAAATGGGTTGCCCAATACGTAAATCACAATTTATGAAGAGACTTAAGTAAAATAAAGAACTGCCTTGGGTTGATAGAACAGGAGATTAATAAGTACTGGTCCTAAACTTTAAGCTATAGACTTGAAGTATGTGTAGGCTGGCTTTTCTTTAGTCTGTATAACCTGACTTCCAATCTTACCAAGACTACAGTCCTATTTAGAATTTGAAATAAGATTCAGTATTTCATGTTGGAAATATGTATGCTACAAAAAGTTTAAGGCTACTTTTATAATATTTGGGAAAGGAACACCATAGAGATTTAATTTAAAGATAAAGGTTTACACTTCACAGTGTAAAATTTAAAAGAAAAAAACAATACAGGGACCTCCAGGAAAAAAAAATGTTTTCTATTCTAGAACAGATTTTACAGAAAACATTCACTATGATAAAGTAAGAAATTATCTTCTATATATTGTACAGGCCCAAATTCTATGTTTTCATTAGAATATTCAAAAGGGAAAAAAAAAACCTTGAAGCAGTTTACTATAAAGCAACATGTGAATGCTCACCAAATCCGTTTCTAGGCATATCTTTTTGATTAAGAGTAGCAGAAGGAGGTCTCCCAGCTGGCTCTGCTGTCAGTGGAGGGGAACATTCTCCACCATTCATGGGGGATGGACCAAAAGAGCCATTATGGCTCAGTGAACCTAAAGACAACAATGCCGTGTTACTACTTTAAGGCAGCCTTCTCCCTGACACCAACCCTCACCTCCTGCTTTAGCAAATCATTCAGATTATTTCATAACCATTACACACAGAAATAAAAAGTAATTTATGTACATTCTGCACCAAGAAATAAAATAGCTCCTTTTACAAAGTGCCCCCTACCTCTCTGAGGAGGATTTCGTAAATTTGGTCTTCCCAGCATAGGTTTTACAATCCCGGGTTCATCTTGACGCATTGCGATCTTTTGGGTCATTTCCAATAGTCTTGAATATTGAGAAATATTCTGAATTATGAAACAGCAATCTATTCCTTCATAGATAATATCTAGCATAACCTTAAAACACTATAAAACATATAGGAAGATACCAAAATCACATACTTCTGTCTCAAATTAGCAGCTTCCCTTTTCTCTTCAGCTATAGCTCTTGCTGCAGAACGAGCTTTGAGCTATTAAAGAGAAAATATTCAAATTCAGTTGCAGTAGGCTATGCACAAAATAAAGAAAAGGGGGAAAAAAATCTTACCCAATTATCATGAGCTTTCTTCTCATGCATAGCAATCTGAAAAAGACAACACATTAAAAAATATGTTTTTAGGGACTCATTATAATAGCCTATAATTGTCTGTATTAGATATCAAAGAATTCTGCAACTACAGGACAGTATTAATTACTACCTGGTTGTTAAATGAGTGCTTGGTTTTCTGTAATGCTTCTTCCATCTCTTCAATTCTCCGCCTAAGAATTACAACAATTGAATAACATTTGAAACATTTCTGACCATTTTCCCTTTATTCCATCAGCTATACTTTTAAAGACTTTATCATACATAAGAAAAACATTTCTATAGTTATATGAATCCAGTGTGATCAAAACTAATACTACAGGCCAGGTGCAATGCCACATGCCAGTAATCCCAATGATTGGGAAGCTGAGGCAGGAGGATCACAAGTTCGAGGTCAGTCTCAGCAATTAAGTGGGAACCTATGCAACTGAGACCCTGTCTCAAAGTAAAAAAAAGGTCTAAGGATGTAGCTTAGTAGTAAAACACCAAAAATAAATAAATAAATAAATAAAATAAAGACCCAATACTAATAACTTATTTATCATTTAATTGCTAGAGATTCTGAATGATAAATTATAATTTCCTTAACTGTTCATCAGTGTGTTCTCAAGTAATTCTGCTAGAAATATCTTCCTCCTTAAAACTTTTTTTCTTTTTTTCAAATTATATCCATAAAAGATTTCTAAGGTCTATCAAATGCCACACTTTTGTGGGTCTTGATACATCACACAGCAAATTGATTTCTTAAAGAATTACTACAACATACAAAACCCCCAGAACTGTTTGCATTGACCAAGTTCCCTATGGTCTTGCCCATTGGCTATAAGTAAATTTTTGTTAACATTTTTCATTTGTAAAGTTGAAATTTATTTTTTCTCCTGTGTGAATTGAATGTATTCATATCCTCTCGTTATTTATACTTCCATGCTATTTTCTTCTATCTACATAATGTAAAAAAAGATTAAAAAAGAAAGCTAACACTAGTTCATTAGACATTGACACCCTCCTTTAGAAACTGAACTCACTTGTAATTTTTAACTTCCTGTACAGCGGAAACCACCTTTTCATCTGCAGCTGACAGCCACTGCTCTTTTTCTAGTCTCTCATATTCTTCTTGGCTTAGTTTCCTAAAATAAAGCCAGTTATCAAATCAATAGTTTTTCTCTGTGAATATCACTTCCCACAATTCTATAAAATGCTTAGGCACATAAAATAGGAATTCAAACCTGCAATTTCGTAAATCAAACTCTGGCAAATCACTTACATTTTCTAATTTCTCCTCTTAATTCTCTATTTACCAGTAAATAAAATAAATGTGAAAACAACATGTGCCCCAAGGGCAAGTCTCCTGTGTGTAAGATAATAAAAACTCACTTTACTTCAATGTGGAAGATCAGGACTGATCAACCTAACATAATTAAACATATTAGGATAAAGCAGGGGATAATTCTTTTCTCGTTTCTGCCATGGGTAGGACACTAAGTATATCTTTGTCATGGAGGAACTCTTTTCTCAATCCAAGACTGGTACCATAATAAAGATATAGTCAGTCAAAGAAAAAATCTTCTAGAATATGTCTTTTAGCTATGCAATTAACCACAGAACATTTTTGACACTTTAGATATATATTTCAAAAGAATTGCAATTAAGCAAAAAGACAAATCTGAGTTTTGATAATGTCTGTCAACCAGAAAAAGAAGCCAAACTGACCCATGATCAGAGTATTATCTACTGACAAGTTTTAACTCTGATCATGAAACTCAAGATGTTCATCTACTGAGACAAAGGTAGCCACATTTAATGATTTTAAAAATACTATTTTCTGCTATCCTTGTACTACTTTAGCCATAGTTCCAATTCAAAAGATAATTAACTTGAAACTTAATTTTCCATAAATCAGAAGAACTATAGTAAAAAAGGATTATTGATACCAAATAGAAAAAGGGGATTATATATTCTTATATAGCTTCTCATTTAATTCTTCAGCAAGTATTTTATGAGTGGCTATAATATACTAGTTACCTTGTAAGATGCTAAAGAATAAAAGAGCTCACTGTTTCAGGTATAAATGATGCCTAAAGGAATATAATAATTTTCCCCACTGGCTTAAGAAGGAATATGGAGAAAACTGAATCTTGAAGGACAGAGAGAATTTTGTTTCCAATTACCAAAGAGTTAGTCTGAGAGCACTAAGAACAATCAAAACATCTTTATAAGAATATAAAATTGTGTTTGAAAGGATACAAGCTAAAAAGGCAGTAAAGATATATGTATGTGGCCAAGATCCATTAGAAAAAGGAATCTCAGAATTACAAGTAAGGCTGGCACTTTAAGGTACTTTCTCCTAGGTTTACCCACATATTGAAGATAACACAAAGATATAATGAGTCTGAACTAAGCCTTCATCAAATTCCTGGGCTTAGAGAAAAAAAGAAGTGTTTGGGGCTACAAATAAAGGGACCCTTAATAAAAGCCCTAGCCTTTGAGTTTAGATTAGAAAGTACTGCACACTTAAGTGATGAACAGGCAAAAAATCCAAAAGGAACAATACTGAAACATTGAAAAGACAAGTCATTTTTGAATTATCTTAATTGCTGACTACGTTTGAAGTGACAATCTTACTCAAGTAACCTCAACACTTTTCTATAACAAGATAACTTCATCTTAGTCCTCAAATTTCATGTATAATTATCACAACAATGTTAGCCAATCAAAACTGACCAGGCACTCCATAAGACAAAATTCTGTGAGAAAAAATCCCACAGAAAAGGAAAACACCTAATGGGGTTAACCGCACATGTTTCAAAAAAGTAAAGTCAAGATTATGAATTTCAGGTCTGGGAATATAGTTTAGTTGGTAGAGTGCTGCCTTGCATACACAAGGCTCTGAGTTCAAACCCCAGCACCACAAAAGAGGAAAAAAAATTATAAATTTTGTCTAAGGATTAGAAACTATAAAACCAAGAAATAGTTGGGTGTGGTGACCTACACACAGTCAAAGATACTCGGAGGCAGAGGCAGAATGATGAGATTAAAGATAGCTTGGAAAGCAGTAAGACACTAGTCCCTTATGAGAAAGAGCAAGGAGTCTGGGGAGGTAGCTCAATAGTAGAGCACATGGCTCAAGGTCCTGGGTTTGAGCTGTAGTACTGAAATATGACTGGGGTTGTGGCTCAGTGGTGAAGCACGTGCCCCACATGTGTGGGGCACTGGGATCAGTCCTCAACACCACATAAAATAAATAAAATATTGTATCGGGCTGGGGATGTGGCTCAAGCAGTAAGGCGCTCGTCTGGCATGTGTGCAGCCTGGGTTCAATCCTCAGCACCATATACAAACAAAGATGTTGTGTCCGCCAAAAACTAAAAAATAAATATTAAAATTATCTTTCTCTCTCTCTTAAAAAATCCTATAAAAAATAAAATAAAATATTATGTTCATCTACAACTAAAATAATATTTTAAACCCTGAACTTTTTAAAATCCTAAACTCAATGAATGATTTTAACAACAGATTTGGGAAGTAAAATAAATCCTACCGCTTTTAAGACAGGTCAGAAGAAAATATCCAGAAGAAGTAAATCCAGAATGTAGGAGGCAGGGGAAATCAAATTCTAATATGCATCATTATAATCAGAAGAGAGAATGAGGTAAAATCAACATTTAGAAAAAGACTCGAAAATTCAAGAAATGTTTAATGGTCCCAAGCAACATAACTGCAAGAGGAAAAAGTGGGTGGGGTGGGGAAAACTACACCTAGGCACTTCTCAATACAACTGTTAAAAAAAGAGAGAAATGACTACAGGAACTAGGGGAGGGATAAGACCAAACAACAATGATAATGAACTCCTTAAAGAAAAAAAATTAAAACAGATGGTAATTAATTGGATATTTTTAAATTTCTAAAACTAAGTAACAGTCAAAATTCAGTAGCCAAAAGAAAGATCCTTTAAAAATGGAAACTGGTTTTAACTCTAATCATGAAGTTCATGTCAACCTAATACAGATTATAAAGGTAGCAATATTTAGTGGATAAAATACTATTCTCTGTTTATCCTTGTACTACTTTGATACACTAATCAAATCTATCATTAAAGGACAATGTTCAAATAGAATGAAAATAATTTCAAATAAGAAACCAACAGTGTAGAATGCAGAACTACAGAAACTTTAAATATGTGTATAAATTGAATGAATGTCTTGTGGAGTTCACAGTATATGAAGTACTAACATACGATGCCATAACAGTTATCTGATTCAGGAGCTACTTAAAGCCCATAAAAACAAGTAATAAACCTATTAATCTATGTCAGGTTTTTATTAAATCCAGAATATATACCAAGGCCTTTAAATTATGAGAAGATGAATAAAATTATAATTATATAATTATAATTCCATTATAATTTATGATTACATCAAGCTTATACAGGGAATGAGGAAAATAATTAAAAATATTTAAACTATTAAAAAGATAAAAGGAAGAAAAAAAGAACAGGTCATTAAATAGAAAGCAAATTCTTCATAAACCACAGGCACATATTGACATGAACAGACTTATATTTTAGAAAGTCCACTCAAGCGGCTATAGAGAAAATTACTAAGAATTTGAAATAAATTATATAAAAATATAAATAATGGAGAATGAAGACAGATGACCTAGGTTAGAAACAGAAAAGATGACACAGGCATGAACTAACATAGTACCTGGGGATGAGTAAAAAGAGTACAAACTACAGATGATGACTGAATGAATTTTGGAGGAGTTGAGGAAAATAGTGCTACAATTTAACTGCATTACAAAGAAAATTAATTGCCATTTAGGTCATTCATATTACTAGTAGGGACAGAGAAAACAAGTGTTCTTTTGAAAAAAAAAAGTGATAAAATGAGAAATGTTTCTTTGAAACAGGCCAGGCATTTAGAACTGGCCTGAACAAAAATTTGAGATTCTAAAAAGGTCGCTTGGAGATCACAGAATTTTAGAAAAATTAATGGAAAGGTTTCAATATTTAATGCATTAATTAGGCAACAGAAGTCAAAATACCTAAAAATAGTTAGGTCTATAAGAAGGTCTGTCTTTGCATTAACAAGATATATATATATATATATATATATCTTGTTAATAAATCAGGTGCAAACAAATAAAATCTGACACAAAAAAAACTATTTTTAGAGAATTCAAGTATTTTTGTGGATTAAAAACTTCAAATGAACTTCCAAAAAATAACTAGCTCCACACTGAGAAGATTAATATATAAATATATACTACAAACAAGTACTTCTGTAATCATAACTCCTAAAATCCTTGCCACAGTTCAATTTTTAGTGTGAACATCTGAGATATTCAAGTCCAAAACTTGTACCATCAATAAGTAAATATTATTCCTTTTTGAAGTTTTTATTCTACTAAAACATGTCATTCCAAATCACTCAGTATTTTTAAAGGTCCAGAGTTAGAGATACAAGTTCAAAACATTAGAATTACATAACTGATCACAATGAAAGGGAATTAAAATAAATAGTGGGATCATAGAAAGGGTCTAGATCTTTGAGAGGTATTTCCACATCAGTGACTGTTAATACCAGTTTACCACTTCTTGCCTTCATATGAATTTGACAATTGATTACGATGTCCTCACAGCCTTAGTTTATGGTTCCAACTACCTCAGGACTCTTAAGACTGATGATGGAAAGAAAAATGCAACTTATAGGAAACAAAACACAAAGGAAAAAAGACAAATCTCTACTAGATAAAATTATCTGTTAGTTCACACAATGATAACAATAACAAACAATGGAAATCTTACTTTTTTAGTGCCATCTCATTTTGCTGGTAGAGTTCATTTAAAATCTCCACTTTCTGCCTAAGAGTTTTGCATTCCTCTTCCAGTCCAACTTTAGAAGACCGTAGTGAATTGCAGTCACTTTCTAATTTCTTTATTTGGTCTGTAAAGGATAAAACAGCTTATCTCTATATGTGTACAAGGACTTAAGAACTTGTTTGAGGGAGTAGTGCCAAGAAAAGTAAAAAGCATGAAAGCAAGAAGCCATTCTTTATCTTTCCAATAAATTTTTAAGTCTTTCCAACATGGCAATTTCTTCTCAAGAAGAACCCACCTTCTAGATTACATTTTGTGGACATCGAGGCTCTTAGCTTAAGTTGTAAAAGTTTTAGATCCTCTTCAACTACTGATATTGTAGTTTTTGTCTAAAAATTGCAGAAAAGAGAGGTATTCTTAAAAGTGAGGCACAGGAAGAATTCACAGGTACTATGGGACTCTTACAAAGAACTATACCCGAGAGACATCCATCATCTGCTTAATTTGATCTTTGATCTTCTCGTTCCGATCACCTAAAAAACAAAAGACTTTAGCTTTTTCTTTCCTTACTTTTATCTCTATATTCTCCTAACTTCCCTAAACTAAAGAATGATTGTGTTCAAACACTGGAAGAAAAAAATCAATTAAATAATTATACTGATTAGACTAATGACTTTTAAGAGAATTGCAAGCTTAGATTTAAAAAAAAAGAGAGAGGTGAATTTCAGACTGGGGTTGTGGCTCAGTGGTAGAGTGCTCACCTAGCATGTGTGAGGCACTGAGTTTGATCCTCAGCATAAAAATAAATAAAAGTACTGTGTCTGTCTTTAAAAAAAGGTGAATTTCTAGTTTGCACAACTAAAATGTTATCTATGCTATTCTTGTAAGATAAAAGCTTTTCTTCTCTCTCAGATCTATCTTCACCTGGGCAATAAGTGTCTTGTTTAGAAAGATTCAATCCTCTATTTTCTCCCTGAATCTACTACCAGGTGTGGTTTGAAATACTTGCTATGTAAGCAATATCCAACATGGGAGAAAACATCTGGAAATATTTTCCTCATCAGTAAACACTGTTACACTCCCTCTCTAGCTTTCTGATAGTCTCTAGCTCTCTAGCCTCTGTTCTCACAGCCTTAGTTTATGGTTCCAACTGCCTCCGGACTGACCGTGGACCTTAAAACCACAGAGCCATAGAGATGATGAGTATCAAAATCAAGTATCATCTGCATAAGTTAAGAAATAAATTTCTCTTACTGTACAATGTTCAATACTTAGAGGTATAGGATATGACTATTGTAGCTGCAGTGTACTTACTAGTTTTCAATAGGATAGAAAAAGTCAGTGTTCTTCACATGCCTATTGCTACATTATACCCCAACAACCCACCTCTGCCAATGCAACAGACATATCTATAGATCCAGTGATATGTGTCTACAACCCTGAAGCTTAAGAAGAAATTAAGCCAGCTGAAAAGTGGCATCTGTATACTTAATTAAAGACAGGAAAGCAAAAAAGGATTCAACCTCCCTGAGACTGATCTTACCTGCTAACTCTCCATTGGTTAATTCATCTGACTCATCTCGACTTTGATCCTCAGATTCAGATTCACATTGAAACCGATTCAACTGTGTGACGTGATTAGTCAAAGCCTAGAAAAGAAGCAAAAGGTTGGAAGACTCTCGATTTTAATTCAGAAGATTTCAGGAGAATTCATGAGATGAAACATGTATTTGGAGTATAAACTTACATTAATAGTATCATCTTTTTGACTAAGAGCTACTTGTAAATCTTTCTGGGTCTTCTCAAATGATTTCATTTGTTCACTGAGCTCAGCGTGTGATGTACTCCAGTCTTTTACTTCCTGCTGCAACTGAAAAGTCAAAACACATGAATTCCTATGGGTTAGGGAGGGGTTTCTGCACTGGATATATCAGGACTACAAGACTTAGACAAAGAAATAGAGAGCCATACTCCTCGGTGGCCTGCCTCAATCGAGGGGGTTGAGACCTTGGTTAAGGAAGAGGGCAGAGTGGCCCCAACTCTCACAGCTGCAGTAAGAACATCAGAACTATCAGGAAGTTGACCCTGTTTATTGCATTCCCCAGAAAATTGCTGCCAATTCAAATAATTTATCTCCAGCAGGAATGGCTGGGCACATATGACTGTCTCCTAAATTTAGATTCCTTATCATGTAATCTTCCCTTGGCCGGTGAATCAGTAACTATTCAAAAGAGGATCATAAAATACTTAATTTTCTGGTTTAAAAAGTTTCTTTGAGGCTATGCAAGTTAATAACTGATTGACATTTGATAAGAAAAGCAATAATCCAAAAATCCAAAACAGATGGAGACCATATATATGCACTCAAAATGGGGAGCATTGTTTAAACTTTGCATATCTAGAAAAGGTCCTACATGAATATTCCTTACCTCAGAAACAGATCCAAGAAAGATACAAGATAATGATATTCACTTCTCTAGTTTACATTATGTATGATATCAAATTTTCTTTACCTGCTCTTTCTCCTTCTTAAGCATGGTATTTTCTTTCTGAAGCTGACAGCATTTCAACTTCACCTTCTCTTCACGAAGCTTAGCTTCATTAAGGAGAATTTGAAGCTAATGAAAAACACTACAGTTAGTGAATTAATTCCAAAGAAGAAACAAAGTTATACTTTCCCAAACAAGACATCATATAGTTCTCATTTTTTGCACATTTTAGCACACCTCAAATTTTTGGTCCGCAACAAAACTAAGATGTAGTATTAATATCCGTTAGCAATAGTTGGCAGCTTTACCTCTGAAAGTTCAGAAGTATTTACTGAAATGACATCTTTAAGCTTCTCTATAGATTTCTTATTTTCCATTATCTGCCAGGTGAAAACAGAACACAAAATATGCATTAGGATTTCAGTAGAAATATTGATATATATGTGTGTGTGTGTGTGTGTGTGTGTGTGTGTGTGTGTACACATACATATATATACTAAAAAAGATAAACACAACAAAATTTTTGTCAAGCCATCCCATTACATTTCAGGTAAATGCAGGGAATCCAGCTTTGGACTAAGCAAAAAATCAAGAACTGAAAGAGATGAGGGAAAATGAAGTCATAAATATTTCATGGCATCCACAACCTTACTGTTTATGAGATAACCAGAAAAAAAGTTCAAAGTATAGAAAATCATAATGCAATAAGTAAATGTTTTAAAGCATAGAAAATTAACTAATTAATTACTGTTTCAAGTAAACCAGTTCAAATTAGTAATTTTTTTCTAGTGATAGAGAAAAAAATTTCCCAAGATCATTTTTAAAATTTTCTTATCTGAAGTAAAAAATGATAAAATTTAAGGAAGAATAGACTAATCTCACATACAGAAGAATTCCAAAAAAATTATAAAGATACTTGCTCCTTAAGGAAGTGGACATAAATCTGCAATCTTTGTTTGCAATGCCTGGGATTGAATCCTGGGCCTCATGCATGCTAGGCAAGTGCTCTACCATGAGCTGCATCCTGAGCTTGTAACTCTTCATACTTTAACTGTGGGCTGTGCATGGTAACTTCCAAAGAATACAATATGAAAAGGATTGGAAAGAATTTTTACAGTGGAGAAATCTGATAAATACTACCTCAGCTAGGTGATCAAGCTTACTTGGGTGTAGGATATTTCAGAACACACTCTCTACCATCTTTTGCAACTTTTATGTAATTACAGAAACTTATAGAAATTGAAAATGAAATATGTAAGTAAAAATTTTTTAAGTTGTTGTATCAGTACTTAAAAGTTCCACAAAATGGGCAGAAGTGGGTTCAACTTCCTTGACTCCTAATCTTACTTTAGTTAACAGCTGGACTAAGTTCAACATAACCAATTTTACAAAATATTTCAAAAGCCAAATTGCAGTAATACTTAGCAGCAAAACTCTTACCAAGTCCTGATTCTTAGCTTTCTGTTCTCTCTCAGATTCTAACATAACATGAAGACTTTTAGCTCTCTCATCCAGAAGTTCTTTAGCTTTTTCAAGAAGCTTCTTTTTATCATGGAAAAAAAAAGGTGTCAAGATTACTCACTCATTACATTTACTTTTGAGTTTAGAATGTAATTCTCCCCAAAGAAGGGATTTTTACCTTATAATTAGTTGCTTCATCAGAAAGAATCATATTTTGTTTCATGGTCTCTTGGACCTGTTTCTTTGATTCCTTCATCTATGTAAATAAAGCATTCAGAATTAAGATTCACAAATTAAAGTGCTACCATACAAGTTACTTCCAGACAAGTGACCCTTTCCAGAAAAAAGCAGTACTTAATACATATGACTGTTTAGAATTTGGATGATTTGTAAGAAATAATGAAACAAAAATTTTAAAATATGATTTTTAAATTAAAACAGGTAGGAATGATTCAAGCTAGAACAAAGGGAGAAAGAAACAAAAAAAATAATTATACCTTCTGTTCATAATTTGACAATTTCTGCATTAGTTCTTCATTTTCTTTCATGAAATTGTTCACCTTTTTGGAAATTTGCTGTTCATTGACTAAAAGGGGGAAATACACAAGATTATTACAATCACTAAATGAAATTCAATTACTCAATCTACTAAAAGCAAAGACATGTTATATGGTACTATGAGGAAATACTTCTTAGCATAACTATTATGCTTTTAAAAAGCAATCTATGCTTATTAGCAATAAGAGTATAAAAATTATTAAAATTTAAGAAAAATATAAGAACAATGATATTTTGCTGGGTTCAGTGGTGCACACCTGTAATCCCAGTGGCTCAGGAGGCTGAGCTAGAAGGATCCCAAGTTCAAAGCCAGCCTCAGCAAGAGCGAGACACTAAGCAACTAAGTGAGACTTGGTCTCTAAATATAGGGGGTTGGCGATGTGGCTCAGTAGAGTGCCCCAGAGTTCAATCCCAGGAACCCCTCCCATCCAAAATGATATTTCAATTTAAGCTTATTTCACAGATGGGAAATACAGTAAAGTGTTGTAGTTTGATATTCCCCCCTTCTCAAAACACTTTCTTTTCCGAAAATGGAATCATTTAATTCTTTGCAAAGAAAAACAGAAATGAAAACATGCTGATTCACATTACCATTCTTCAAATTATCTACTCAATTACTTAATGCATGATTAAATCATTAGCATAGAAATACTCTTCAAATGTAATACATCTGCATTACATCAATATTCAAAGTTAATCTGCCCCAAATTAAAACTTTTCATCATCTCCCTATCCACAATTTGTTCCTCCTCTTTATCTCCTATCTCAGAGTTGGAACCATCATCATCTTCTCTATTATCCATACTAGCAACCTAGGAATAGTAAAATTTTCAGGAGGTAAAAAAGATAATAGACATTAAAAGTCACTGTATCTACTTCTAATATACATAAAACACACATCAAACACCAATACAAAGGGTTATTACAAGTTTAAGAAACCTAAAAATTTACCTTGATATACTCTATCTTTTACCTAGAAGAGAGAAAAAAGATTAAATTTGATGTCAAACATCTGCTCAATAGAAACAGCATTCCTAAAACAACAGTCAGAATCATAACCAAGTGAGAATTTAATAACATTCTGGTTCAGGAAAATAATTTATAGGATTAAAAATAAGTAAAGGTTAACAAGCCTTTTAAATTTAATTGGTAGTGATATTTCATAAATAGCCTCTGACATAAAAACACTAAGATATGTACCTTATTTCACAGTAAAGATGTGTGTGTGTGTGTGTATGTGTGTGTGTGTATACTCAAAATCATTTACTTGACAATTCTAAATAACCAGGATAAAGTCTAGAAACAATGACTATTCAAAAGAAATCTGAGGATACAATATTAAAGGCATAATCTTTGTACTAAGATATGCCACTTTCACTCACCAGAAAACATCTTAGAACTCCAATTTAAATTTGGCTATTGGCTGAATTTAGAAACTAAGAGGCTACATCATCTTATTTCTGTAAACCACTAAATATATAGCAAGAAATCTGAAAGGAAAGACTGCTAGAAGAAAATGCACAAGCAATAAGAGAAATGACAATTAACATATTCTGGAAAGGACAAAAACAATCGTTTCCAAAAAACAGCAATAAACTACCTGATAATAAAACCTAAGCAGAAATTTTTTTAAAACATCACTAAATTTCTTTGTAACTTAGCATATTACTTTTCCTTTCAAATGTTATAAATGGTGATGGGATACCCAGATGTGTCCATGGATCATCCATGGGATCTTCGTAATAGGAAATTGCATTCAGAAAACTCCAACACAGAAATAAATGAACATTTCTTTAATGTCATAGCCTTGCTAACCTTTTACTCAAAATGACAACAGAGGAAAATGGGAAGTAGCATAAAAGCAGTCATCTAAGGTAGGGACTAAAGTTCCAAAGTCAAATGCTGAAACTGAGGAGCAACAAGCTAGGAACCACATCCCACATAACCTAGTGAAAAGAGAAACAGGTACCAGGGTTCTTGAAATGAAAGAAACAAGAGAGAGAAATATAAAATGTTTTCATGTTTTTCCCTTCTCTTTATCCTTCTATTTCCTTTTTACTTTTAGCTGAGAAAAAGTTCAATGAGATTAGAAAATTCCTCACAGGAATCCAGGCAAACGATTCTTCTATTTAAGAAGGGAATACTTTTTAAGAGATTTTACACTCAATTGTACAAGGAGAGGAAACTTATCTTAACAATGATATGTCTGAAATAATTAAGAAATCAGAAAAAGAACACTCAGATTTGAAAAGATTTGTATCCAATGCTTTTGGCCTCTTTAACTGTTAGGCTTTTCATATGCAAAGTCCATTTACCTAAAATAATTTTCTTCCAATTATGTTAAATAACTATGAAACAGAATGACCTACAGTACAAACATAAGTATGTTTAAGCGCATATACACACACACACACACACACACACACACACACACACTTATACATATATGTACACACATACACAGAGATAGACTAATTCTGCTCAGAAAAAAAAAAAACCTTAATGAACAAAACATTTAATGGATTTTTGGACAACACATAATCTATACTTCCAAATAAAAAGGTATTTTCTGTACATATGATCAAATCATAAAATCTGGGAAAAATTTATATAAAAGACTGGAAAAATTATCTCATCTCCTTTTTCTCATTTTACTGTATTTCTTTGCAGCATTTCCCCCTGTTTGTATGTTTATATTAACATACAGTTCATCAACATTTAAATCTTAGTTTCTGTTTTTTTTTCCCACTTCACATTTAATTGTGAGCATTTTCTGTACCTCAAAGCTTTGAAATAAATAAATCTGCCTACTATTCCACTAATCGAACATACAATAACCCCTAAATGAATTATGTTGTGCTAAGTCTTCAATCTAATACACTGTTCCATTGAAAAACATTACCAAAATCTTCAAAGCATAGTTATTTCTTTAAGATAGATTACTAGACATATATGCTACATGAAAGGATATTTATCTAACCTATCCCATCTTTTATCCCACTTTT
>NW_027521672.1:0-61688 GCF_052094955.1 Ictidomys tridecemlineatus | reverse complement strand
ACAAGGGCCGTTGCAGAGAGATAAGGTTGGAGACTGAGGTGCACAATGACTGTTACAGAGAGCAAAGTTTGGAGAACGGGGTGCAGAAGGATCTTACAGAGAGCAGACTTTGGAGACTGGGATGCAGAAAGATCGTTGCAGAGAGCAGAGAATGGAGACTGGGGTGTAGAAGGACTTTTGCAGATATCAGAGTTTGGAGACTGAGGTGTAGAAAGATCGTTGCAGAGAGAAGAGTTTGGAGACTGGGGTGCAGAAGGACTGTTACAGAAAAAAGAGGTTGGCAATTGGGGAGCAGATCGATTGTTACAAAGAGAAGAGGTTGGAGACTGCGATACAAAAGGACTTTTACAGAGAGCAGAGTTTGGATACTGGGTAGAAGTAGGATCGTTGCAGAGAGCAGATGTTGGAGACTGGGGTTCAGAAGGACTGTTACAGAGAGCACAGGTTGGAGACTGGGGTGCAAGAGAAATGTTGCATACAGCAGAGTTTTGAGACTTGGGTGCATAAGGACTTTTGCAGAGAGCAGAGTTTGGAGACTGTGGTACAGAAGGACTGATAAAGGGATCAGAGATTGGAGACTGGGGTGCAGAATGATCGTTGCAGAGAGCAGAGGTTGGAAACTAAGGTGCAGAAGGATCGTTACACAAAGCAGATTTTGGTTACTGGGGTGTAAAATGACTGATACAGAGAGCAGATGTTTGAGACTGGGGTACAGAAGTACGTTAGCAGAGAGCAGAGTTTGGAGACTGGGGTGCAGAAGGACTGTTGCAGAGAGCAGAGGTTGGAGACTGGGGTGCAGAAAGACTGTTTCAGAGAACAGAGTGTGGAGACTGGGGTGCAGAAGAACCGTTGCAGAGAGCAGAGGTTGGAGAGTGAGGTGCAGAAGGATTGTTACAGAATGCAGATGTTGGAGACAGGGGTGCAGATGGACTGTTGCAGAGAGCAGAGTTTGAAGACTGAGGTGAAGAACGATCGTTAAAGAGAGAAGAGGTTGGAGACTGTGGTGCAGAAGGCCTGTTACAGAGAGCAGAGATTGGAGACTGGGGTGAAGAACGCCTGTTACAGAGAGCAGAGTTTGGAGACTGGGGTGCAGAAGGACTCTTAAAGATAGCAAAATTTCGAGACTGGGTTGCAGAAGGATTTTATAGAGAGCATTTTGTAGACTGAGGTTCAGAAGGACTGGTACAGAGAGCAAAATTTGGAAACTCAGGTGCAGTAGGATTTTTGCAGATAGCCGAGTTTCAGACTGAGGTGCAGAAGGACTGTTTCAGAGAGCAGATGTTGGAGCCTGGGGTAGAGAAGTACTGTTACAGAGAGCAGAGATTGGAGACTGGGGTGCAGCAGGATCGTTGCAGAGAGCACAGTTTGGAGACTGGGGTGCAGAAGGCCTGTTACAGAGAGCAAAGTTTGGAGTCTGGGTTGGAGAAGACTGTTACAGAGAGAAGCGTTTGGAGAATGGGTTGCAGAAGGATTTTACAGAGAGCAGAGGTTGGAGACTGAGGTGCAGAAGGACTTTTACAGAGAGTAGAGGGTGGAGACTGGGGTGCAAAAGGAGTGTTACAGAGAGAAAAGTTTGGAGATTGGGGTGCAAAAGAACTGTTACTGAGAGCAGATTTTGGAAACTGGAATGTAGAAGGACCATTGCAGAGAGCAGAGGTTGGAGTCTTGGGAGAAGACAGATCATTGCAGAGAGCAGATGTTGGAGACTGGGTGCAGAAGGACTGTTATAGATTTCAGAACTTGGTAACTTAAGTGCAGAAGGACGTTTACAGAGAGAAGAGTTTAAACACTGGGGTGCAATAGGATTATTATAGAGAGCAGAGGATGGAGACTAGGGAGCAGAAGGATCGTTACAGAGAGCAGAGGTTGGAGAATGAGGTGCAGCAGGATCGCTACAAAGAGCAGAGTTTGGAGACCTGGGTGCAGCAGGACAGTCACAGAGAGCACAGGTTGGAGACTTGGGTTCAGAGGAAATGTTGCAGAGAGCAGAGGTTGGAGACTGGGGTGCTAAGTACTGTAGCAGAGAGCAGAGGTTGGAGACTGGGGTGCAGAAGGACTGTTGCAGAGAGCAGTTGTTGGAGACTGGAATGCAGAAGGATCATTGCAGAGAGCAGAGGTTGGAGAGTGAGGTTCAGAAGGATCGTTGCAGAGAGAAGAGGTTGGAGACTGGGGTGCAGAAGGCCTGTTACAGAGAGCAGAGTTTGGAGATTCGGGTGCAGAAGACCTGTTACAGAGAGCAGAGTTTGGAGACTTGGGTGGAGAAGGATTGTTTCAGATAGCACAGTTTGGAGAATGGGGTGAAGAAGGATTGTTGCAGATCGCAGAGGTTTCAGAATGAGGCTTAGAAGGTCTGTTACAGAGAGCAGAAGTTGGAATCCGAGGTGCAGATGGACTGTTACAGAATGCAGAAGTTGGCAATTTCGGTGCAGAAGGACTGTTATAGAGAGAAGAGATTGGAGACTGCGGTACAGAAGGACTGTTAGAAAGAGCAGAGTCTGGAGACTTTGATGCGGAAGGACCGTTGTAGAGAGCAGATGTTGAATACTAGGGTGCAGAAGGACTGTTACAGAGAGCAGACGTTGGAGACTGAGGTGCAGAAGGATTGATACAGAGAGCAGAGGTTGGAGCCTGCGGTACAAGAGGACCATTACAGAGAGCAAAGTTTAGAAACTGAGGTGCAGAAGGACTTTTAGAAAGAGCAGATGTTGAATACTGGGGTGAAGAAGGACTGTTACAGAGAGGAAGGGTTGGAGAAAGGGATGCAAAAGGATCTTACAGAGAGCAGAGTCTGGAGACTGGGGTTCAGAAGGACTGTTGCAGAGAGCAGATGTTGGAGACTAAGGTTCAGAAGGATCGTTGCAAAGAAAAGAGGTTGAAGACTGGGGTGCAGAACGATTGTTACAGAGAGCAGAGATTCGAGATTGGCTTGCAGAAGAACTGTTACAGAGAGCAGACGTTGGAGACTGGAGTGCAGTAAGCCTGTTACAGACAGCAGAGTTTGGAGACTGAGGTGCAGAAGGACTGTTACAGTGAGTAGAGGTTGGAGACTGAGGTGCAGCAGGATTGGTACAGAGAGAAAAGGTTGGAGACTAGGGTCAGAAAGACAGTTACAGAGAGCACAGTTTGGAGACTGGGGTGCAGAAGAAATTTTGCAGTGAGCAGAGAATGGAGACTGCAGTACAGAAGTACTGTTACAAAGAGCAGAGGGTGGAGAGTGGGGTGCAGAGGAAATGTCACCTAGAGCTGAGTTTGAAAACTGGGGTGCAGAAGGATGTTACAGAGAGCAGAGGCTGGAGACTGGGGTAAGAAGGACTGTTGCAAATAACAGACGTTAGACACTGGGGTGGAGAAAGATTGTTGCAAAGAGCAGAGGTTGGTGACTGAGGTTCAGAAGGATTGCTACAGCGGGCAGAGTTTGGAGACTGGGGTGCAGTAGAATAGCTACAGAGAGCACAGGTTGGAGACTGGGGTACAGAAGAAATGTTGAAAAGAGCAGAGGTTGAAGACTGGGGTGCAGAAGGACTGTAGCAGAGAGCAGAAGTTGGAGACTGTTGTGTAGAAAGACTGTTGCAGAGAGCAGACGTTGGAGTCTGGGATGCAGAAGGATCCTTGCAGAGAGCAGATGTTGGAGACTGGTGTGTAGAAGAACTTTTGCACAGAACAGAGGTTGGAGACTGGGGTGCAGAAAGACTGTTGTGGAGAGCAGAGTTTGGAGACTGAGGTGCAGAAGGACTGTTACAGAGAGCATAGGTTTTAGACTGGGGTGCAGAATAACTGATATGGAAAGTAGATTTTTGAGACTGGGTTGCAGAAGGACTGCTACAGAGAGCAGACTTTGTAGCCTGGAGAGCAGAAGGACTGCTGCAGAGAACAGATTTTGGATACTGGGTTGCAGAAGGGCCTTTGCAGAGAGATGAGTTTTGAGACTGAGGTGCAGAATGACTGTTACAGAGAGCAAAGTTAAAAGAACAGGGTGGAGAAGGATCTTACAGAGAGCAGATGTTTGAGACTTGGAGGCAGAAAGACTGTTGCAGAGAGCAGAGGTTGGAGACTGAGTTGCAGAAGAATCTTTGCAGATAGAAGAGTTTGGAGACTGGGGTGCAGAAGGCCTGTTACAGAGAGCAGACTTTGGAGACTGAGTTGCAGAAGACCTGTTACAGAGAGCAGATGTTTGATACTGGGGTGCAGAAGGATTGTTACAGATATCACAGTTTGGAGACTGGGCTTTAGAAGGATTGTTGCAGAGAGCAGAGGATTCAGACTGAGGCTTAGAAGGACTGTTACAGAGAGCAGAGGTTGGAGTCTCAGATGCAGAAGAACTGTTTCAGAAAGCAGAGGTTGGCAATTGGGGTGCAGAAGTACCGTTATAGAGAGAAGAGGTTGGAGACTGCGGTACAGAAGAACTGTTACAGAGAGCAGACGTTGGAGAAAGAGGTGCAGAAGGATTGTTACGGAGAGCAGAGATTGGATACTGGGGTGCAGAAGAACCATTACAGAGAGCAGAGGTTGGATACTGAGGTCCAGAAGGACTGTTACAGAGAGCAGAGGTTGGAGACTGAGGTGCAGAAGGATTGGTAAAGAGAGAAGAGGTTGGAGACTGAGGTTTAGAAGCACTGTTAGAGAGAGCAGAGGTTAGAATCTGTGATGCAGAAGGATCGTTTCAGAGAGCAGAATTCGGAAACTGAGGGGCAGAAAGATCATTTCAGACAGCAGAGGTTGGAGACTGAGGTGCAGAAAAATCGTTACAGAGAGCAGAGTTTGGAGACTGGGGTCAGAAAGACAGTTATAGAGAGCAAAGTTTGGAGACTAGGGTGTAGAAGAAATGTTGCAGTGAGCAGAGATTGGAGACTGGGGTGATGAGGGCCTGTTACAAAGAGCAGAGTTTGGAGACTGGTGTGCAGAAGGACTGTTACAGATAGCACAGTTTATAGACTGGGTGCAGAAGGATATTATAGAGAGAAGAGTTTGGAGACTGAGGTGCAGAAGAACTGTTACCGAGAGCAGAGTTTGGAGACTGTGTTGCAGAATGATTGTTGCAGAGAGCAGAGTTTTCAGATTTCGGTGCAGAAGGACTGTTGCAGAGGGCAGATGTTCGAGAGTGGGTTGGAGAAGGACTCTTTCAGAGAGCAGAACTTGGAGACTGGAGTGCAGAAGGATTCTTGCAGTGAGCAGAGGTTGGAGACTGGGGTGAAGAAGGCCTGTTACAGATATCACAGTTTGGAGACTGGTGTGCAGAAGGATATTATAGAGAGCAGTGTTTGGAGACTGAGGTGCAGAAGGACTGTTACAGAGAGCAGAGGGTGGAGACTGGGGTGCAGAACGATTGTTGCAGAGAGCAGAGTTTTCAGACTGAGGTGCAGAAGGACTGTTGCAGAGGGCAGATGTTCAAGACTGGGGTGCAGAAAGAGTGTTTCAGAGACTAGAACTTTGAGACTGGGGTAGAGAAGGATTGTTGCAGGGAGCAGAGTTTGGAGACTGGGGTGCAGAAGGACTGTTATAGGGAACAGAGGTCTTAGACTGGGGTGCAGAAGGCCTGGTACAGAGAGCAGAGCTTTGACACTGTGGTGCAGAATGATTGCTGATAGCTGGTGAGCCCCCTTCTAGACACCTTCTTTTCCGCACAGTCCATCAGGCCCTCTCTCCTCACCCTGCTCTCTTTTGGCTTTGTGAGCACCTGTGACTTCCACAGTCACTCTAAGCCATGACTCCCAGGAGTATCTCCTGGGAACCTGTCCACTGCTTCCTGGAATCTCCTCGGGGAGACCCCGAAGGTACCCAGACTCCAGGCCCAACCTCCTTCCCTCCTTTTCTCTCCCCAGACACGCTCCTTCTCATTTTTTTCTTGTTTTAATGAGTTATTCCACTGCCACTCAGCTACCCCACAGACCATGTGCCCTCTTGTGTCCTCGTCACAAGGACTTTAAATTGCTCCACCCAGGGCTCCTCTTCAGAGCTTTTCCCCAAGCTCTAAATGTGACATCTTCAGTTACCAGATATTTACTTTTAATCTTGTTTTGGCACCCGATTACTCTCCCAGACTACATGAAGGTATTCTAATAGAAGCACATTGACTGTAGAGACTATTATGGCTTAGAAATAAGGTATCCCACAACCAAAAGCTCAGGGTCAGCCACAGTAGCAGTGTTCAGAGGTGAAATGATTAGACTCTGAGACTTGTGACCTAATCTGTGGATCCATCCATTTTGTGGGATAATTATCTGAAAGGCCCACTGTACTGAGAGAAGTGTGGGAAGGTGGAGTGCAGCTGGAGACATGCCCTGGGGAATCACATCTTGTTTCCTGCAAACTGTGTCCTCCCGTCCCCTCCCCTGCCCTAACCTTTTGGCTGCCATGAGCTAGGGAAGCTTCACCCTTTGATCCCTTTCACCTGGGTGTCCCACCTCATCTCAGGCAGGCAGCAATGGGTCAGCTGGCCCCAGACCAAACCTCCAAGACAGGAGGCCAGAGGGCATCTCCCCCTCCGGGTTGTTCTGGTCAAGCCTGTGGTAACTGTGGCAACCGTGGACTGACCCAGGGAGTAGGTGTTATGAGTGTATTAAACCTACAACCGTTTTCTAAATCCACAAATCTCATTTACAGAGTTCAAGCCATTTCCTTCTGGATGGCCTGTTTCCAGCCTGCCCTCACTTAGAATGTGGTCTACTAGTGATTATTGAGATTCTCCAGCAGTCCTGGTCCTGCCCATTTGCACACCACAGCTAGCTCTTAGGCAGCCACACCCATGGACCTCCTGCTGGCCACTGAGGAGAGAAGAGAGATTTTCTGAGGACCCTGTTAGAAGTCCACTCTTATTTTATTTTTTTAAAGACCACACTCAGAGGGCATGTTTCAGGCAGTCCTTCACATGTGTCTTTGAGAAATCAGACTCACAATGATTTTTGTGATTCTCTCCCAGGATCCAATAACCACCGCTCTACTCCCTACTTCTCTGAGATCAACTTTTTAGCTTCCTCAAAATAGTGAAAAACTGCTATTTCTCTTTATGTGTCTGGCGTATTTCACTTAATATAATTTCTCCCATGAGCTAGTTTTAAATAGAAACTGCACAACAAATTCTTTTATGTCAGATTTAAATTTTATTCTGAAGAGATAATTCGAAATGGTCACATATGCTTATGTAGGAAAATGTTCATTAAAATATTTATATGACTGGTGATGATCTGAATGTTTAGCCAAAGGGGAGAGATTAAGTTTATTTAAGAGATATGTAAGTTTATTGATCATCTCAATAGATACAGAAAAAGCATTTAACAAAATATAGCACCCCTACCTGTCAAAACAGTAGAAACAGTAGGGACAGAAGGAACTTTGTAAAGGCGTTGTAAAAGCTATCTCTGCTAAACCCAAGGCAGCATCATTCTAAGTGGAGAAAAGTTGAAAACATTCACTCTAAAAACTGGAAGAAGACAGGGTGCCCCCTCTTTCACCACTTCTATTCAACTTCATTCTTGAAATTGCCAGAGACATTGCACAAAAGAAAGAAATTAAAGGTATACAAATAGGTCAAGAAGAATACAAATCTCACTCTTTGCTGATAGAATCATGTCATCTTCTTATATTTTTTTATTAGAGCATAATAGTTATGCATAGAAGTTTGGTTGATTTGGAAAAGATCCTACGTGCATGAAATCTGATTTACTCCATTTAGTCCTCAACCCCCATCTCCCTCCCCTTTCTGCTTCCATTCTCCTTTCTCTACTGATCTTTCTTTGGGTCATTTATCTGTTAATTTCTGACTGGTGCTTTCTACATATACATACAGGTGCAGTCCCCTGTGGTAGACTTCCATGTGCACATAACATGATCTGCGTAAAGACTTTTCACATTTCCTCCCTTTCCAAACCTCTCCGCCCTCTCATTCTCCTTCTACTTTACTGATCTTCCTTTATACTTAAGATAGCCAGTCCAACCCCACTTCATCAACTTCTTACCTCTATTTTGCTCTGGCCCTGATAATTTCAGCATTGTACAGGAATAGTTAACTTCTGCCTTTCCGAACACAGAGATCAAGATTGATGTAAAATAAGAAAAACTCTACATTGGAAAACACTGAAGGCAACACCGACTGCTTCTGCAGATGATGACTCTGCTTTTTAAATTTTTTTCTTAACATTTGCAATGAAAATGAACTTCTCCAAATATCCTATGTTTACATAAAAGGACAACAGGAGACAGAGATTACTGAGACAGTGAGAAATGACTTCACACCATGATGAGTTCGAATGGCTTTCTGTTGGCTTCTAGCAATTCTATGGTTACTCCCACCCACCATCACCCCTGCAAATATGTGCAGCTCCATGGATCTGATTCCCTGAGACCAGTCCCACAGGTTATCAGTCTCCAGGCTGCTTTTCATTCGATATTATTTGCCATGTTGCTGCAGATTAACAAGCTTGTTTGGCGTGCTCTCAGCAAAACATTTCATTTATTGCCAAAGCAGAAAAAAAATGTTTTTCTTTTAAGACTCTAGACTTATTTATTTTATTTTGTTTATATTTAGATTTTAAAATTAGTCGTGCTTAAATGAAGCACCGACTTTCTATTGAAATTTAAATACTTTAAGCTTCTTAAGGACCTGAGATTTGGAATTTTAATGAAAGTTGTGTTGGCCTATTGATCATGTGCAATGAATTATTAGAACCAGAGACAAGAATGTCTGGGCATTGAAGATAATAAGACAGTTTACTAATATATGGTATTATCATCAGGTAACAAAGTATCACTACAAATAATAGTTATTACATGATAAATTTTCTGAGTCAATTTCTTTTTTGTTTCTTAAATCATAATTGTTAATACATATTAAATGTACAAATTAATGTACATTATGCAAATTAAAGGGATTCATTGATGTTTCCTTACTTACATTAATATATTGTGCATTAATTTCAATTTTTTTTCTGTAAAATGGAGATAATAGGTTATCTTATAGTTGTTGTGTAAACCAAATAAGTTAATGCATGTAAAAGTCTTATAGGCATTTAATAAGTGTTAGGTATTTTTATCTAATGTGTGTCTCTATTCGTTACTCAATTTAAAAAAATCCTGAATAGATTTAGGTATGTAAAAATTCATCTTTTCAAAAAAAATTCACTGAGTTTTGATAGAATGGATTATCCAAAATTCAATCTAATTTTTAGAGAAAACATGCCACTTTTAAACTACATTAAACAAGGTATTTAAAGTCAGGCATTTATGTGTATTGAAGCAATCTAAGAAGAATCACACTCAAATTATTTTTCTATGAAATATGCCCTAGATGATTATGATGATTATGGTTATTATTATTGCAGAGCAGAGGGTTTACTATTAAGTTGATCTAATTCCTATGCTGCATTATATAAATTCTAAGGAGCAAGTACATATTGTGTCACAAAGTGTCATTCATGAGTTATGATTGTTAATAATGGATTTTAATGGTGACCATGATGATGATTCAATCTAATGCCCTACATTAATAAAGAGCATAGAGGATAAGGAAAATTATTTGGGTATCATCCTTCACCCTACCCGACACCCGTGACCTACAAGAAATTAGCCAGTAAAACCAAAGAAAAACTTATATGTAGATAAAATTATATAAACATACATTGGGAGATTTTTTTAATGCCCCATGAAATTGTCCCTCCTGAACTGACCTTTATATTTAAGACCTTTACAATAGCAGTATGCACAACTTCAGAGATTGTATTTTTAAATCCCTGAAAATTTACGTTTAGTTTTCCCTTTTACACATCCACAGACCATGTACCAATTTCCCATAGTAAAATCTGCTGGAACTGCCTTCTATGTGGAATTTTATTTATTTTTCTGAAAACATCTAGATATCTACCTATAAAAAAGATTGTCATATTGGTCTTTTTGATACAGGGAGTTAAAAGAAAGTACATGTCACTGATTTCTAAATGACTTGAAGTTCATCCAGGTAGTTGATAGAGAAAACAGAGAACGTAAGAAATGTCAAGTACATGTAGTTTGAGCTCCATTTCAAAGTTGATTTATTGTAAATCAATGCTAATAAGGTAACCTCTTGTTAGGGAAATTATTTAGAGAAAGCGATACCTACAACTGACCTAGATAGTGTGGTGTTTTTAGTCATTTCTGGATAGACTTTTACTACAATTTTTGTGAACACCAAGTATCACAAGAATCCCTACATTCTCTATTTCCTTCTCTACTTTCTCTATTCTCCTGGGGGATTTCATATTTACCCTTTGCTGTAACAGTTGCTTTCAAGACAATGATGCCCAAATCCACACCTGCAGTTCTAGGCTGTCTGTGAAGGGCATTTCCACGTGATTATCCTACAGATAACTCACATTCAACATTACTCAAATCAAATAAACCAAAGCCTCCTCTACATCTGCTATTCCTCACATATTCCTGTTTTCCTGAGTGATCCCACCAGCTGGCCAGCCTGCCCAAACTGATTTGTTGTCTTTACCATGTCCTCTTCAACTAGGACTTTAGAGTTATCCATATCCTTCTCCATGAGGGCTTCAGAGATTTTCTCCCACCTTCAACACAGCACGTCTTCAGATACAGACCACTTCATTTTGATCTTGTTTTAGCACTCAGATCACTCTTTTGAACTAAACAGGTGTGTCTAAAACCTGGGGAACCAGGTTTCACAGTTATGGATTTCTGATCCTTGGACTCACACGCACAATTCCATGAGTGGGTCTATCTGCGTGTTCTAGACCTAGAGATCTGATGATTTTCTAAAACCCAGTCTATCTCCCTCCAGATGTCCCTGTTTTTAGTCTGCACTCACCTGAAAGAGATTTATGGTCCCCTATTGTTGATACTCTGCAATCATTGATGTCCAGGCTCATACCCAAGCCTGGCTTCCAGAGACACACCTGGGCTCTGTCACACAAGGCATGGTGGGGGGTGGGACGTTTTCCAAGGTTTCTATTGCCAAGTACCTTGCTTAGAAATCAGGCCTGACACAACTTCACAGAGCCTAGTCCCGGCCCCATAGGCTGATACCCTGCCACCTCCCCTGAAGTAGCAGGCTCCTCAGAATGACCCAGGGCTTCGCAGCATCCACTGGTACTATCCCACAAGACCCTTGAAGCCTAGCTGGAGTCTCCATAGAAACAGGGTACATCTCTATGGAAATGGGCTCCCTCCTTCCACCCCAGTGTGATGCAGCTTTCAAAGAAGCTCAATAGTGAGGGTCTTTCCATTTATAGCAATTAGGATAACCATGTGTTCTGAGCTTGCTGAGCCTTAGATGGCAGATTCCTGCTATATTCTTTGAAATTTCTGCCATAAATATTTCCTGAGATGCCAATTTGCCATCCCACTAACTATAAGACAGTGTTCTCAGTCAAAACCAATCCCACAACCAATAACACACACACACACACACACACACACACACACACACACACACATGCACACGCCCATCCATCATGGTGAGCAAGGCTTTGTATTTGTGATACAGACCAAATGCACCCACCAATCACATTCACTGCTTCAAACAGATGTGATCAGGAAACAACTGATGTTACTTGTAAAATGTGATATGTCCTGGACTATCACTGTGGTAAAAAAAAAAGTAGAGAAATGCAGAAAATGAGAGAAAATACTTAACCTCTTAGAGACCTAAAAAAATATTTAGATGTGGTTCCAACTAATACTGAGTTAAAAATCATCTGAAAAATGCTTTCACTTCTATTTATCAATTTACTTACTTACTTACTTACTTACTTACTTACTGCAGTACTTGGGATTGAACCCAGAGGCACTCTACCATGAAGCTATATCCCCAGCCCTTTCAATTATTTGTTGTGGGGGTCCTTGCAGAGTTTCAAATTTATGATCCTCTTGCCTTAGTCTCCCAAGTACCTGGGATTACAGGCAGGTACCACTCTTCCCCATTAATTACTTATTTTTAAAATAAGGCTATTTTTAAAAATTGAACTATAATCTGTACTCAAAGAATGCACAGATCTAAAGTGTACAGGTTTATAATATTTTACATATATATGAACTACCAAGAATCAGGATATAAAACATTTCCATAACGTTAGAAAATTCCTTCATGCTTCAACTGATATCACCCCTGAGCTCCAAAAAAAAAAAAAAGACCACCATTATTACTTGACCATTATAACTGTTTTGCTAATTTTTGAACTTTATTTAAAGGAAACATACAGTATATATTTTGTATCTGTCTTCTTTCACCAAAAAATTATTTTTTAGACTCGTCAATGTTATTAATGTTTCAGTACTTGTGTTTCTAAAGTAACTGCATTATTCCACTGCATGATATACCGTGATTTGTCTTCTGTCCTTCTGCTGAAGGCATAATATTTGTTTGAGTTATTATGAATTTTTAAACAAGAATTTTGTGAAATGTGCATTAATTTCCTTGGAAATATGCTAGGAATGGGATTGTTTTGAATAGAATAACTACATATTTAACTAAATTAGAAATTACTAAATATTTTTGAAAAGTAAGTGTATAGACTTCAAATTTCACCTTGAGTATCTATCGAAACAGCAAGAAAGCATGTTGTTTTTTTTCATTATAATAACCAAAAAGAGCAGAAGAAAATGCAAATTAATGACTTTCCTTGACTTTATTAGGGATGAATATTATAAGGCAAACAACTAACCGAAGTCTGGGAGAGATAAGCAACCAAAATAATCTAGGCATTTTTTTTTAACTATGGGAGAACCCACTAGATACATAGGAGTTTATTTATAAAAAAAACTCAAATAAAAAATAGTAAATGGATTGCTTAATACTAAGTGTAGACTGCTTTAAAAGCATAAAGACCCAGAGGGCTATAGACATAAGATGTTTGTATTTTTTCTTTTTCTCCATGGATTCCACCAAATGCTCCCAGGAAGATAGGGAAGTATTCTGAGAAAGTGTCTTTAACGGTATCATTTCTTGAATAGGTGGAGGGACAAAGAGCAGCAACAGCAGCCAAAACTCCTACCAGACCCATTTCCTGATTTTTTGCATAGAACAAAAGCTGTAATCTTCAGGGGCAAGAGTAACAGAAACTGTTACGTTAGAATACTCAACGGAAAACCTTTGCAGCTAGAAAAGGAACAGGCCGAAATGTCTAACGTCAGGAGGAATAAGAACTAGGCTCAGCCATATTGCTAGAAAGTGGGTCACTGTGAAGGCCATATCCCTGTGACTGAGTTTACAGTGCTAAGGCAGGGCTTCCTGGAACATCAGAAATCCCTTCTCTGTTTCCCACTAGTCCACTAACATGCATTGACTGAAAATAACAGTAGAATACAGCTGAGAATTCTTCAAGAAATAGATTATCTCTGAGAACAGCGAAAATAGAATACACAAAAGCAAGCAGGGAACAATATTAACAAACTGAACTCAGCCATATAGAATAAGAATAACATTACATTCAATTGAGATCAATCCCAGAATGCAAGGGCTGGTTCAATATTCAAAAATTCAATAAACAGAATTTCCATAGCAACAGACTAAATAACAAAAAAATATATATCATTTAAATAGATGCAGAGAAAATAAGAAAATTCAATATCTATTTATGATAAAAACTATAACTAAATGAAACTAGGGGCAAAGTCCAGTGGTAGAGTGCATGCTTAGTATGCATAAGGCTCTGAATTCAAAACCCAGGACACATACACACACACACACAAAAAAAAACAAAACAAAACAAAACAAAAAAACCTACTAGTAAAAAATGGATAGATATTTTCTAACTGGATAAAAGGCATTGAGTAAATGTAACGTACCAGACACATAGCTTATATTATCTCAAACTTTTTTCAGCAGTAAAAAAGTTTTGAGTAAATGTAATGTGCCAGACACATAGCTTATATTATCTCAAAATATTTTTCAGCAGTTGTGAAATAGACATTATTAATATCCTAAGCAAAGAACAAACTGAGGAATAGAGATGAGCTGACTTTTTTACAAACAACATCTAGTAAACAACAGATAGATTTCAATCCACATCTATCTGGACCAAGAGCCTACAGTTTTACTATAATATTTTTCATTTAACTTTGAAAAAGAAACAGAAATTTTAGTTCAAAACAATGAATCTCGGATTAGCATGGGTAACATGATAGAAAATCAGTAATTGTAACAATCATTTTTTTTTTCAGGAAATGTAATGTTTGGTGAGGTAAATCTTATAATACAAAAGAAGAAAAATACCTAAGTATATATTATTTCTCAAAATTTCTTGTATCTTATAAAACTTAAAAAAATAAAAGTTTCTACTGAAAAAAATAGATCAATGTATTTAAAAGCAGGTGACTTATAATTTTACTTTTAAGAAATAATCAGAGATGATCACAGACACATATGTATGAAAGCTTCTATTCCAATATTTATGATAGTAAATGGAATGGAAGGTTTCTATGTTCAATAAAAAGGGAGATATTAACTTAATTTCATGTCAGGAAATTAAGATTACAAGGCAAACAACTAAATAGAGTACAACAATATTGGGAAATTTTGCTTTGGATATTTTAAAGATAGATAGAGGTAGAATGGGATGAATGCAAAGAGAGCTTTGATTTTGTCACCTGTTCTATTCTTCTGAATAACTTTCTGCATTTTCTTCATTTTTCCACAATGAAAACTTATTACTTGAAATAACAGACATACAAAAAAGAATTCATCACAGTGAAGCACAGTGTTAGGAGGGAGATACTGCAGATTCAATGAGACACAGGGGTTGATAGCTGGTTTTACATTTTGACCAAGTCTCCATTTATTCTTACAAAAGAGCACCCATGCAAAAGTCTGTGAGCAGTTATGCTCTCTCTAAAGTTACTCCTATACGTCTTTTTCCAGAGTCCAGGCATCTCTGTATAGAATATTATTTGCCATGTTGCTGCAGATTAACAAGCCTGTTTGGGGTGCTCTCAGTCCATTCTCGTCATGGTCTCTTTTTCTCTGTTTTATAGCTATGATACCATTGGAAATGAGCAATCAATCATTTGTCACTGAATTCATCTTTTTGGGATTTTACAACCACTCCAACCTACAGGGCTGGTTATTTCTGCTCTTTCTGGTCATTTACCTGACCACTCTCCTGGGGAACATGCTCATAATAGTGGCCACCATGGTCAGTCCTGCTCTCCACACTCCAATGTACTTTTTCCTCAGCAATTTGAGCTTCTTGGACGTCTGCTACACATTCACCACCCTCCCAGTACTGCTGGTGAACTTCTTCTGTGAGAAGAAGGCCATTTCTTATGAGGGCTACCTTTCCCAGATCTTCTTCTTGATGACAAGTTCTAGCACAGAAGGCTTCTTACTGGCTGTGTGGCCAGTATGACTGCTGTGTGGCCTCGTCCCGTCCTCCTCAGTACCCAGGCATCATGAGTGTGAAGGTCTGTGTTGTCAGGTGGCTGGGTCCTGGCTGTGTGGGCTGGTGAATTTGGTCACACACACGGTGCTGGCAATCACACTCACTCTGTGTGGGCCCCACCAGTTCAGCCACTTTCTCTGTGACACCCCATTTCTCCTGAAGCTCTCCTGCTCAGACACCTCTGTCAACGAGTCTGCGCTCCATGTGGTCAGTGCCACCATGGGCCTGAGCCCCTGCCTCTTCACTGCAGGCTCCTACACACTCATCATGGAGACCATCTTGGGGATTCCCTCTGCCCAGGGCAGGAGGAAGGCCTTCCTTACCTGTGCGTTCCCGCTCACTGTCGTGGTGTTCTTCTATGAACACCCAACTTCCACTATGAAAGGCCCAGAGAAGGCTGGACATAAATACCCTGGTCTCTGTTCTCTTCTGTGTGTTGAGCCCCTTGTTGAGCCCCGTCATTCACAGCAAGAGGAGCAACGAGGTCCAGAGTGCCCTGAGGAAGCTGGCTGGAGGGTGTGCATCCTTTGCATGATCAAAGTCTAGACCAATCTTCAAACTGGAGTATACAGTCATCTGAAAAAAGATGCCTCCCAGGGACTTGTAGGTACCTGGTTAGAGAGTCTGTATCTGGAGCTTCAACTCCAACTCCCGCTTTTAAAATCTCTGAGACTCCTTTCTCTTCTCTCTATTCACAAACACCTTTTTCCCACTTTCAGTTTCAAGTGTGTCGGACATGTCGTGTGGGTGTTCAGCACCATCTCTGTCCTTCTGTGTTCTCTCCACACCAGAGGGACAGAAAGTGCGAGAACTTCGTTTCCCACATTCCCCTGCCTGCAGGCCTCCATTTTACGAGGTTCTGTCAAGATCAGCCAAACACTAGGCAGAGAGGAAGAAAGGAAAGGAAGAAAGCGGGTTCTTTTGGATCTCATACCAGCAGCAGCAAACCAGTCCTTTAGAGGCAGGAACTAATCTCCTTGATGCCAGGAGCTATGTGTGCAGGCTCCTAGACAGCTGTTCCTGAATGTGGGTCACAGTAGCATGTAATGAGCGTCTCTTTCCAGGGAAGTTAGGGTTTCCATATATGGGGTGGTGTCACCTGCCCTATTTTCCTTTTTTCTTCTAGATCTCCCAACCATTTTATAAATTTTTTCTGTATCAACTTCCTCTACCCTAAGACATCAAGAGTCGTTCTTCATCTCTACCTGACCATGGTGGCACTGACCACAATAGTGGTTTACATCAGTGATGGTTCTAGATAACAGATCTGAGGAGGTAGGTTGGATTTCTGACCTGAGGGAATTGAATATGTTGATGATGTCACAGCCCATGAGAAAGGAGACCTGATAATTCCTGGTGTGCAATGACCCTACAGAGACTTTAAGTTATCCTGGCCTGAAATCAAATGTCTATAGATAACTGAGCTTTGGAATAACACCATCGACCTTCAGGGTGGGAATGAACATTACAACATGACTACAGACTGCTGTTACTGACTGGAGTAGGAGACATACAGAAAGAAAATGATAGGTTCAAGCATTATATTCCTCCTTCAAGTCAGGTTCAGATCATGAGAAATATGTTCTTTCTGGAAACTAATAAAGGTTAATATCAGATTAAAACATCCAATTCTCCAAATTGCAGAAGTACAAAGAAAATTATAAATCCACAATTTCTCCAGGTCTCTCTTATGTCAATTAGGACATTAATGGGGGAATGATTGAGACCCTGATAATAAGAATGGCAAAATACCAGTGGAATTAGACAAATCTCAGAGCCTTGAACCCTGAAATTTTCATTAACCCTCTTTGCTGTCAGAAGCAGCCCCTTCTCCCTCAAGGAGACTACCTTTTTCTTAATTAAAGACCTTATGGTGACTCTACCTGGGCAGTTGTCTTTTTTATTTTTTTTTAAGAGAGAGTGAGAGAGGAGAGGAGAGGAGAGGAGAGGGGGGAGAGAGACAGACAGAGAGAGAGAGAGAGAGAGAGAGAGAGAGAGAGAGAGAGAGAGAGAATTTTTAATATTCTTCTTTTAGTTCACGGTGGACACAACATCTTTGTTGGTATGTGGTGCTGAGGATCGAACCCGGGCCGTACGCGTGCCAGGCAAGCACACTACTGCTTGATCCACATCTCCAGCCCAATTGTCTTTAAGATGCTCATCCATCATCCAGCATTGTCACCAGACTCTTAATTGGGGTCTGATCCTATAACGCCTCAGGTAAGAGTATAAAATATAGTCCAGGAGAGTATAAGGGTCACACCAAAATAAAAGGTAAATATTTTACTGTATTTTGTTAATAGGAGCCTTAAGAATATATAAGAGAATTTGTTTGAGTCTTTTAGACCAAAGAAGTCAGGACATACTGCTGGATCATCTTGAATTCAGTCACAAGGACGTAATCACCAGAAATGTTACTGCCAAAAATTTTCCTGATCCACGGGGAGTGGCTATTAGACTCTCTTTGTTTGATGGACTGAAATCTGGACTCAGTGTTTGCTTAAGTTCAATGACCAATATGATCCTGGAATAATGGAGAGGATTGTGATCAGAAGTGAATAAGGTGTTGGATGGCGTGTTATGTGACCCCTTCCCTGGCCTCACAGCTGGATCTGGAGGAGGGCCTGGAGCACCAGCCTTCGCCAAGTGGCTTCGCCATGGACATTCGTTCAGAAGGCAGCACCAGATGCTTGTGAAACCCGCAGCCGCTGTCCTCGGCAGCCTGGGAAGACATTAACAGATGGCATCATTGAAACGGGCTCCCTGATTTCAGTGAGCATAAGGGGACCCTGAAGTAGAAGAGGCCATGTGGTGGAGCAGTGATCAGAACATTTGAATCTGTAGAGATTTTTGACAGTGGTAAATGATCGTGGTATTTATAGATGGGAAAAAAATGGGCACACTCTTAGAATAGTGCCTGCCCCATGTAATGTGATACTCTTCTTTTCACACTTCATTGGTGCATTGTAGTGGTCCATAATGGTGGGATTTGCTGACACATATTTGAACATGCACAAAAAGAAACCGTGAACTTTGGTCAATATCATTCCAATATTTCCCTTTTCCTCACCTTCTCTCCTGGTGCCTTGACTCTACTGATCTTCCTTCAACTTTCATGATGAGACTCCCTTCCCAACTTTCCTTCCTTTTCCCCCTATAGTTTTAACAGAGGAAAAACATATGGCCCTTAACTTTCTGAGTTGCTTATTTCCCTTAATGTTCTGAAGATCCTCCATCTTCAAGCATGACATAATTTCGTTCTTCTTTATGGCTGAATGAAATTCCAGTGTGCATATACTAGATGTTCTTTATCCATTCGTCCACTGATGTCATCTCGGCTGGTTCATGGGCATGTATGTGTCATTATAATATGATGAATTTGATCCGCTGTGATAAATACCGAGCAGAGGTAGAGCTGGGTCGCAGGGTGGTCGGAGCCTCCATCCCGATTACCGTGGTGGTTGTGCTGATTTACATGCCCACCAACAGGGAGAGAGTGCTCCTTTTTCTCCAATTCTCTCCTTGTCACACTGGTTTCTGTTTCTGTATTCTTGGTGGTTGCCTTTGTCACTGAAGTGAGATGAAATCTCCGGGTAGTCTTGACTTGCAAGTATTTTCATATATTTGTTGGCCACTCACATATTTTCTTCTAAGACGTGTCTGTTTAGTTCATTTAGTTTCTCATTTGGTAATTGGGTTATTTGATAATTGGGTTATTTAATAATTGTGGGTTTGATGTTAAGTTTTTTGAGTTCTTTATTAATATTCTGAATATTCATCCTCTTTTAGAAGAGCACCTCATAAAGATTTTCTCTCTTTTCGTAGTTTCTCTCTTCATATTCTAATTGTCTCCTTTGCTGTGCAGAACCTTCTTAATTTGATGCCATCCTATTAGCCAACTTTTGGTATTATCTCCTGAGCTTTGGCATCCTATTGAGAAAGTCATTGCCTCTGCCTGTAGGTTGGAGTATTGACTTTGTTTTTTCCTAGAAACTGCATAATTTTTGGTCTAGTCCCTGGGTTTTTAATGCATTTTGAGTTGATTTTTTGTTGGGTGAGCGATAGTTCAGGTCTCATTCTTCTGCATTTGGACAGGGGTGTAGAAGGACTGTTAGAGACAGTAGATGTTAAAGACTGGGTTGCAGAATAACTGTTGCAGAGAGAAGAAGTTGGAGACTGACGTGCAGAAGAACTGTTACAGAAAACAGAGTTTGGAGACTGGGGTGCACAAGGATAGTTGTAGAGAGCAGAGTTTTCAGACTGAGGTGCAGAAGGACTGTTGCAGAGAGCAGATGTTGGAGACTGGGGTTCAGAATGACTGTTGCAAAAAGCAGAGGTTGGAGACTTGGGTGAAGAAGGATCGTTGCAGAGAGCAGATGTTGGACACTGATGTGCAGAAGGACTGTTACGGAGAGCAGAGTTTAAAGACTTGGTTGCAGAAGGATCTTACTGAAAGCAGAGTTTGGAGACTGAGGTGCAGAAGAACTGTAACAGAGAGCAGAGTCTGGAGACTGTGGTGCAGAAGGACTAATACAGAAAGCAGAGGTTGGAGACAAGGGTGCAGAAGGACCATTACATTGTGCAGAATTTGGAGACTGCAGTACGGAAGGACTGTTACAGAGAGCAGATATTGGAAATTGGGGAGCAGAAGGACTGTTTCAGAGAACAGAGGTTGCAGACTGGGTTGCAGCAGGACCGTTGAAGAAAGCAGAGGTTGAAGACTGGGTTGAAGAAGAAATGTTACAGAGAGCAGAGTGTGGAAACTGGAGTGCAGAAGGACCTTACAGAGAACAAAGGTATGAGACTGGGGTGCAGAAAAAGTGTTTAGGAGAGGAGACGTTGGAGAGTGGGGTGCAGAAGGATCGTTGCACAGAGCAGAGGTTGGAGACTGGGGTGCATAAGGACGGTTGCAGAGAGCAGAGGTTGGAGACTGAGGTGCACAAAAACTGTTACAGAGAGCAGAGTTTGAAGAGTGAGGTGCAGAAGGATCGTTGAAGAAAGCAGGAGTTGGAGACGGAGATGCAGAAGAATCGTTGCAGAGAGCAGAGGTGGAGACTGGACTTCAGAAGGATCATTACAGAGAGCAGAGGTGGGAGACTGGGGTGCAGAAGGACTGTTACAGAGAGAACAGGTTAAAAACTGGGGTGCAGAAGGAATGTTGCAGAAAGCATAGGTTGGAGACTGGGGTGCAGAAGGACTGTTGAAGAGAGAAGAGTTTGGAGACTGAGATTCAGAAGGACTGTTACACAGAGAAGACGTTGGAGATTGGGGTGAAGAATTATGATACAGAAAGCTGAGGTGGGAGCCTGGGGTGCAGAAGAACCGTTAAATAGAGCAGAGGTTGCAGACTGGCGTGCAGAAGGACTGTTTCAGAGGGAAGTGTTTGGAGACTGGGGTCCAGATTGCCTGCTACAGAGAGCAGAGGTTGGAGACTGGGATGCAGAATGACTGTTATAGAGAAAAGACTTTTGAGGCTGGGTTGCAGAAGAACTGTTATAGAGAGCAGAATTTTGAGGCTGGGTTGCAGAAGGATCTTACAGAGAGCAGAGGTTGGTGACTGAGGTGAAGGACGACTGTTAAAGAGAGCAGTGGTTGGAGACTGGAATGCAGAAGTTTCATGCAGAGAATAGAGGTTTCAGCCTGAGGTGCAGAAGGACTGTTACAGAGAGGAGAATATGGAGACTGAGGTGCAGAAGGACGGTTACAGAGAGCAGAGTTTGGTGACTGAGGTGCAGAAAGACTGTTACAGAAACAAAGGTTGGAAATTGGGGTGCACAGGGACCGTTACAGAGAGCAGAGGATGGAGACTGCGGTGTACATAGACTGTAACAGAGAGCAGATGTTGGAGAATATGGTGCAGAAGGACTGTTACAGAGAGCAGAGGTTGAAGACTGGGGTGCAGAAGGACTGATACACAGAGCAGAGTTTGAAGACTGGTGTGTAGAAGGACTGTTGAATACAGCAGAGGTTGGAGACTTGGGTGCAGAAGTACTGTTGCAGAGAGCAGAATTTGGAGACTGAGGTGCAGAAGGACTATTACAGACAGCAGAGTTTGGAGACTGGGGTGCAGAAGGACTGTTGCAGATAGAAGAGGTTGGAAACTGGGGTGAAGAAGGACTGTTGCAGGGAGCAGGTATTGGAGACATGGGTGCAGAAGGACTTTTGCAGAGTATAATTTGGAGACTTAGGTACAGAAGACTGTTGCAGATAGCAGAGGTTGGAGACTGGGGTGCAGAAGGACTGATACAGAAAGCAGTGTTTGTAGACATGGGTGCAGAAGGACAGTTACAGAGAGCAGAGGTTGGAGACTGCAGTACAGAAGGACTGTTACAGAGAGCAGAGGTTAAAGACTGGGGTGAAGAAGGATTTTTGCAGAGAGCAGAGGTTGCAGAGTGAATTGCATACGAACTGTTACAGAGAGCAGAGTTTGGAGAATGTGGTGCAGAAGCACTGATACAGAAAGCAGAGTATGGAGACTGGGGTGAAGAAGGACCCTTACAGAGAACAGTGGTTGAAGATTGTGGTACAGAAGAACTGTTGTTGAAAATAAGGTTGGAGACTGGGGTACAGAGGGACCATTGCAGAGAGCAGAGGTTGGAGACCGGGGTGCCGAAGAAATGTTACAGAGAGCAGAATTTAGAAACTGGGGTACAGAACGATTTTCCAGAGAGCAGAGTTTGAATACTGGGTTGTAGAGAGACTGTTGAAGATCAGACGATTGAGACTGGGGTGCAGAAGTATCGTTGCAGAGAGCAGATTATGGAGACTGGGGTATAAAAGGACTGTTCCAGAGAGCAGAGTTTGGAGACTGGGGTGTAGAAGGACTTATTCAGAAAGCAGTTGTTGAAGTCTGAGGTGCAGAAGAACTGTTTCAGAGAGCAGAGTTTGGAAACAGGGGTGCAGAAGAAGTGATACAGAGAGCAGAGATTGGAGACTGAGGTGCAGAAGGAATGTTACAGAGAGCAGAGGTTGGAGACTGAAGTGCAGAAGGACTGATACCGAAAGCAGAGGTGAGTTAGTGGAGTCCAGAAGGAACGTTACAGAGAGCAGAAGTTGGAGACTGCAGTACATATTGACTGCTACAGAGAGCAGATGATGCAGACTGTGGTGCAGAAGGACTGTTGCAGAGAACAGAAGTTGGAGACTGGTGTGCATAAGGATCATTGCTGAGAACAGGGGATAAAGACTAATGTGCAGAATGATTGTTACAGAGAGCATAGGTTGGAGACTGGGGTGCAGAAGGACTGTTTCAGAGAGTAGAGTTTGGAGACTTGGGTGCAGAAGGATCTTTCAGAGAGCTGAGGGTGGGGACTTGGGTACAGAAAGACTGTTGCGGAGAGCAGAGTTTGGAAACTGGGGTGCATAATGACCGTTGCTTAGAGCAGAGGTTAAAGACTGATGTGTAGAAGGATCGTTGCAGGGAGTATGTGCAGAATGATTGTTACAGAGAGCATAGGTTGGAGACTGGTGTGAAGAAGGCCTGTTACAGAGAGCAGACTTTGGTACAGAGTAGCACAAGGAGTGTTACAGGGAGCAGAGTTTGTAGACTGGGTTGCAGAAGATTCTTTTAGAGAGCAGAGTTTGGAGACTGAGGTGCAGAAGGACTGTTAAAGAGAGCAGATGTTGGAGAGTGGGGTGCAGAAGGACTATTGAAGAGAGCAGATGTTGGAGATTGGGGTGGAAAAAGACTGTTGCAGAGAGCATAGGTTGGAGACTGAGATGTATAAGGAACTGTTACAGAGTGCAGATGTTTGAGACTGGGGTGCAAAAGGATTGTTGCAGAGAGCAGAAGTTGGAGACTGCGGTGCAGAAAGATCATTGCAGAGAGCAGAGGTTAGATACTGGGGTGCAGAAGCATCGTTACAGAGAGAAGAGGTTTGAGACTGGGGTGCAGAAGGACTTTTACAGAAAGCCCATGTAGGAGACTCGGGTGCAGAAGGAATTTTGCAGAGAGCAGAGGGTAGAGACGGGGGTGCAGGAGGACTGTTGTAGAAACAAGAGGTTGGAGACTGAGGTGCAAAAGGACTTATCGAGAAAGCAGATGTTGGAGACTGTGGTGCAGAAGGACAAATAAAGAGAGCAGAGGTTGGAAACTCCGGTACAGAAGGACTGCTACAAAAAGCAGAGATTAAAGACTGGGGTGCAGAACGACTGTTGCAGAGAACAGAGGTTGGAGACTAGGGTGCAGAAGCAGCTTTGCAGAAAGCAGAGGTTGGAGACTGAGGTCCAGAATTATTGTTACAGAGAGCAGAGTTTGGAGACTCTGTTCCAGAGGAATGTTACAGCGAGCAGAGGTTGGAGAATTCTGTGCAGAAAACCTTACACAGAGCAGAGGTTGAAGACTGGGGTGCAGAAGGACTGTTGCAAAGAGAAGTGATTGGAGACTGGGGTGCACAAGGATCAATACAGAGAGTAGCTGTTGGAGACTGGGGTGAAGAATGCCTCTTACAGAGAGCAGTGATTGGAGACTGGGGTGCAGAAGGCCTGTTACAGATAGCAGAAATTGGATATTGGGGTGCATAAGGAGTGTTTCAGTGAGCAGAGTTTGCAGACTGGGTTTAAAAGGGTCTTACAGAAAGCAGAGGTTGGAGACTGATGTACACAAGGACTGTTAGAGAGAGCAGAGTTTGGAGACTGGGGTGAAGAAGGATTGTTGCAGAGTGCAGAGTTTTCAGACTGAGGTACAGAAGATCTGTTGCAGAGAGCAGATGTTGGAGACTGGGTGCACATGGACTGTTGCAGCGGGCATAGGTTGGAGACAGGGTGCAGATGGATTGCTGCAGAGAGCAGAGGTTGAAGACTGGGGTCCAGAAAAACAGATACAGAGAGCAGAGTTTTGAGACTGGGGTGCACGAGGACTGTTACAGAGAGCAGAGTTTGGAGATTGGGTTGCAGAAGGATCTTACAGAGAGCAGAGTTTGGAGACTGAGGTGCAGAAGCACTGTTACAAAGAGTAGAGTTTGGAGACTGAATTGCAGAAGGATCATAGCAGAGAACACAGCTTGGAGACTGGGGTGCAGAAGGACTGTTGCAGACAGCATAGGTTTTAGACTGGGGTGTAGAAGGACTGTTGCAGTTTTGAGAGGTAGGAGTTTGGGATCCAGAAGAACCCTCAGAGAGATCAGTGGTTGGAGACTGCAGTATAGAAGGACCTTAATAGAGAGCAGAGGTTGGACACTGGGATGGAAAAGAACTGTTGCAGAGAGTAGATGTTGAGACTATGGTGCAGAAGGACTGATGCAGAGAAGAGAGGTTAGAGACAGGGGTGCAGAAGAATCTCAAAGTGAGCAGAGGTTGGAGTCTGAGATGCAGGAGGACTGTGATAGAGAGCAGACGTTGGAGACTGGGGTGCAGAAGGATTGTTGCAGAGAGCAGAGGATGGACACTGGGGTGCAGAAGGACTTTTGCAGAGAGCATATGTTGGAGACTGACGTGCAGAAAGACTGTTACTGAGAGCAGATTTTGGAGACTGTGGTCCAGGACTGATACAGAAAACAGATGTTGGAGACTGGGGTGCAGAATGATTCTTGAAGACAGCAGAGGTTGGAGACTAGGTTTCAGAAAGACTGTTGCATAGAGCAGAGGTTGGAGACTGTGGTTCAGAAAGACTGATACAGAAAGCAGAGTTTGGAGACTGAGGTGCAGAAGGAGCATTACAGAGAAGAGAGGTTGGAGACTGCGGTACAGAAGGACTGTTACAGAGAGCAGAATTTGGAGACTGCGGTGCAGAAAGACTGTTGCAGAGAACACATGTTGGAGACTGGGGTGCAAAAGGATCGTTGCAGAGAGCAAAGTTTTCAGACTGAGGTGCAGAAAGACTAATTTAGAGAGCCGATTTTGGAGACTGGGGTTCATAATGACTGTGGCAGAGAGCAGAGGTTGGAGACTTGTGTGCATATGGACTGTTCGAGAGAGTAGATGTTGGAGACTGGGGTGCAGAAAGCCTGTTACAAAGAGCAGAGATTGGAGAAGCAGTGCAGAAGGACTGTTACAGAGAGCAGAGTTTGGAGATTGGTTTTCAAATAGATCTTACAGAGAGTAGAGTTTGGAGACTGAGATGCAGAATAACTGTTACAGACAGTTGAGTTTGAAGACTGACCTGCAGAAGGACAATTGCATAGAGCAGAGGTTGAAGTCTGAGGTGCAGAAGGACTGTTAAAGGGAGCAGTGGTTGGAACTGAGGTGCAGAAGGACTGATACAGAATGCATAGTTTTGAGACTGGGTTGCAGAAGGACCATTACAGAGAGCAGAGGTTGGCGACTGAGTTGCCGAAAAAACTTTGAAGATAGCAGAGGTTGGAGACTGGGGTGCAGAAAGATCTTACAGAGAGCAGAGGTTGGAGACTGGGATGCAGAAGGACTGTTGTAAAGAGCAGATGTTGGAGATTGGGGTGCAGAAGGATTGTTGCAGAGAGCAGTGGTTGGAGACTGGGTTGCAAAAGGACTGTAGAAGAGAGCAAGGATAGAGACTGAGGATCAGAAGGACTCTTACAGAGAGCAGAGTTTGGAGACTGGGGTGCAGGACTGATACAGAAAGCAGAGGTTGGAGACTGGGGTGCAGAAGGACCGTTACACAGAACAGAGATTGGAGAATGGGGTACAAAAGAACTTTTACAGAGAGTAGAGATTGGAGACAGAAGAACAGAAGGACTGTTGCAAGAACGGAGGTTTAAGACAGGGTTGCAGAAGGACTATTGCAGAGAGCATAGGTTGGAGACTGAGGGGCAGAAGGACTGTAATAGAGAACAGAGTTTGGAGACTGCGGTGCAAAAGAACTGTTACAGAGAGTAGAGTTTGGAGACTGGGGTACAGATGCATATTACAGCGAGCAGAGGTTGGAGACTGGGGTTAAGAAGGACTGCTGCAGAGAGCAGAATTTGGAGACTGGGGTGTAGAAGGATTGTTACAGAGAGCATAAGTTGGATACTGGGGTGCAGAAGGACTGTTGCAGAGAGTAGATGATGAAGACTGGGGTCCAGAAAAACTGTTGCAGAGAGCAAACGTTAGAGACTAAGGTGCAGAAGGACAATTACAGAGAGCAGAGGTTGGAGACTGGAGTGCAGAAGGACTGATACAGAAAGCAGAGTTTGGAGACTGAGGTAAAGAAGAACTTTTGCAGAGAGCAGATGTTGGAGTCTGTGGTTCACAAGGACTGTTGCAGAGAGCAGAGTTTGGAGACTGGGGTGCCAAAGGATCTTTGCAGAGAGAAGAGGTTGGACACTGAGGTGCAGAAGGATCGTTGCAAAGAGCAGAGGATTGAGACTGGGGTGCAGAAGGATCATTACAGAGAGCAGAGTTTGGAGACTGGGGTGCAGAAGGAATGTTGCAGTGAGCAGAGGTTTGAGACTTGGGTGCAGAAGGCCTGTTGCAGAAAGCAGAGGATGGAGACTGGGGTGCAGTAGGACTGTTGCAGAGAGCAGAGGTTGCAGACTGAGTTGCAGAAGGACGGTTACAGAGGGCAGAGTTTGGAGACTGTGGTTCAAAACGACTGATACAGAAAGCAGAGGTTGGATACTGGGGTGAGTAAGGACCCTTACAGAGAAAAGTGGTTGGAGACTGTGGTACAGAAAGACTGTTACAGAGAGCAGAGTTTGGAGTCTGGGTTGCAGAAGAACCGATGGGGCGATCAGAGTATAAAGATTGGGTTTAGAAGGACTGTTGAAGAGAGCAGTGATTGGAGACTGAGTTACAAAAGGACTGTTACAGAGAGTTTTGAGACTGGGGTACAGATGGATTATTGCAGAGCGCAGAGTTTTAAGACTGAGGTACAGAAGAACTGTTGCAGGAAGCAGATGTTGGAGACTGGGGTTCACAAGGACTGTTCTAGGTAGCAGAGGTTTCAGAATGGGATGCAGAAGGCCTGTTACAGAAATCAGAGTTTGGATACTGGGGTGCAGAAGGACTGTTACAGAGAGCAGAGTTTGCAGACTGCGTTTCAGAAAGGTCTTACAGAGAGCAGAGGTAGGAGACAGACGTTCAGAAAGACTGTTACAGAGAGCAGAAGTTGGAGACAGGTGTACAGAGGGATTGTTTCAGAGAGCAGATATTTCAGACTGAGGTACAGAAGAATTGTTGCAGAGAGCACATGTTGGAGACTGGGGTGCAAAAGAATCGTTGCAGAGAGCAGAGGTTGGAGACTGGGTTGCAGATGGACTGATACAGAGAGCAGATGTTGGAGACTGGGGTGAAGAAGGCCTGTTATAGAGCAGAGTTTGGAGACCGGGGTGCAGAAGGATTTTACAGAGAGCAGAGTTTTGAGACTGAGGTGCAGAAGCACTGTTACAGAGAGTAGAGGTTGGAGTCTGAGGTGCAAAAGGACCCTTGCAAAGAGCAGAGGTTGGAGACTAGGTGCAGAAGGATTGTTACAGAGAAAAGAGGTTGGAGACTAAGGTGCAGAAAAACTTTTGCTGAGAGCAGAGGTTTTAGACTGGGGTGTAAAAGGACTGTTGCAGAGAGTAGAGGTTGGAGATTGGGGTCCAGAAGAACTGTTACAGAGAGCACAGTTTGGAGACTGGGGTGGAGAAGGACTGTTGCAGAGAGCAGATGCTGGAGACTGGGGTTCAAAAGGAAAGTTGCAGAGAGCAGAAGATGGAGACAGGACAGGGGTGCAGAAGTATCCTTGGCATGAGCAGAATATGGAGAATGGGGTGTAGAAGGACTGTTACATAGAGCAGAGTTTGGAGACTAGGATTTAGAAAAACTTTTTCAGAGAGCAGACGTTGGAGACTTGGGTGAACAAGTATTGTTGCATAGAGCAGAGGATGGAGACTCAGATGCAGAAGACTGTTACAGAAAGCAGATTTTGAAGACTGGGGTGTAGTAGGACTGTTACAGAGAGCAGACTTTGGAGACAGGGTTGCAGAAGGATCATTGCAGAGAGCAGAGGTTGGAGACTGTGGTGCAGAAGGACTTATACTGAGAGCACAGGTTGGATACTGAGGTGCAGAGAAACTGTTGCAGAGAGCAAAGTTAGGAGACTGGGGTGCAGAAGGAGTGTTGCAGAGAGAAGATGTTGGAGACTGAGGTGCAGAAGGACCAATACAGAGAGCAGAAGTTGGAGACTGAGGTACAGAGGAGTTTTACTGAGAGCAGAGGTTGGAAACAGGTGTGCAAAAATATCTTACAGAGAGCATAGGTTGGAGACTGGGGTGCAGAAGGACTATTGCTGATAGCAGAGGTTGGAGACTGGGTTGGAGAAGGATCATTGAAGAGAGAAGAGTTTAAAGACTGGGTGCAAAAGGCCTGTTACATACAGCAGAGGTTGGAGACTGGGGTGCAGAAAGATTGTTACAGAGAGCACAGTTTGGAGACTGAGGTGTAGAAGGAGTGTTACAGAGAGAAGAGTTTGGAGACTAAGGTGGAGAAGGACGGTTAGAGAAATCAGAGGTTGGAAATTGGGTTGTAAAAAGACCCGTAAAGAGAGCAGAGTTTGGAGACTTCCCTACAGAAAGACTGTTACACAGAGCAGATCTCGGAGACTGCTGAGCAGCAGGACTGTTTCCAAGGACAGAAGTTGGAGACTGGGGTGGAGAAGGAATGTTACAGAGAGCAGAGTTTGAAAACTAGAGTGCAGAAGAATCTTTCAGAGAGCAGAGACCTGAGACTGTGGTGCAGAAGGACTGTTGCACAGAGCAGAAGTTGGAAACTAGGGTCCAGAAGGATCATTGAAGAGAGCAAATTTTAGAGACTGAGGTGCAGATGGACTGTTAAAGAGAGAAGAGTTTAGAGACTGAGGTGAAGAAGGACAGTTACAGAGAGCAGAGTTTGGAGACTGGTATGCAGAAGGACTGTTACAGAGAGCAGAGTTTGGAGACTGGGGTTCAGATGGATCTTACAAAGAGCAGAGTTTGGAGACTGGGGTGCAAAAATGAACGTTGCAGAGAGCAGATGTCGCAGACTGGGATGGAGAAGAATCATTGCAGAGAGAAGAGGTTGGAGACTGGAGTGCATAAGTATTTTACAGAGAGCAGAGGTTCTTGACTAGGGTGCAGAAGGACTGTTGCCGAGAGGAGAGGTTGGAGACTGGGTAGAAGAAAAATCATTGCAGAGAGAAGAGGTTGGAGACTGGGGTTCTGAAGGCCTGTTACAGAGAGCAGATTCGATACTGAGTTGCAAAAATCCTATTATAGAGAGCAGAGGTTTGAAACTATTCTGCAGAAAGACTGTTACGAAGAGTAGAGTTTGGAGACTGGGTTGCAGAAGGGTCTTACAGAGAGCAGAGGTAGGAGACTGAGGTGCAGAAAGATCCTTGCAGAGAGCAGAGTTTTTAGACTGAGTTGCTGAAGGACTGTTGCAGAGAGCAGATGTTGGAGACTGGTGTGCAGAAGAACTGTTACAGAGAGCAGAGTTTGGAGACTGGGTTGGAGAAGGATCCTACAGAGAGCAGAGGTTGAAGAATCAGGTGCAGAAAGACTGATACAGAGAGCAGAGGTTGGAGACTGGGGTGCAGAAAGACTGTTTCAGATAGCGGATTTTTGAGACTGGGGTGCATAAGGACTGTTATAGAGAGCAGAGGTTTGAGACTGGGGTGCAGAAAAACTGATACAGAAAGCAGAGATTAAAGTCTTGGGTGCAGAAAGACTGTTACCGAGAGCAGAGGTTGGATTCTGTAGTACAGGAGGACTGTTACAGAGAGCACAGGTTGGAGAATGGGGTGCAGTAAAACTGTAAAATAGAGGTGATGTTGGTAACTAGGGTGCCGAAGGACTGTTGCAGAGAGCAGATGTTTTAGACTGGGGTGGAGAAGAACTGTTGCAGAGAGCAGAGGTTGGAGACTGGGTTGCAGAAATACTGTTACAGAGAGCAGAAGTTGGAGACAGCATTGCAGAAGGATCTTACAGAGAGCAGAATTTGGAGACTAAGGTTCAGAGAGCAGAGGTTGGAGACTGAGGTGTAGATGGACTGTTACAGAGAGCAGAGGAAGGAGAGTGGGGTGCAGAAGGTTTGTTCCAGACAGCAGAGTTTTTAGGCTGAAGTGAGAAGGACTGTTGCAGAGAGCATATGTTGGATACTGGGGTGCAGAAGGACGGTTGCAGAGAGCAGAGGTTGGAGACTGGGTTGTAGAAGGACTGTTACAGAGAGCAGAGTTTTCAGATTCAGGTGGAGAAGGACTGTTACAGGAAGCAGAGGTTTGAAATTGGGGTGTAGAAGGACCGTTACAGAGAGCAGAGGTTGGAGACAGCGGTACAGAAGGACTGTTACACAGAGCAGATTTCGGAGACTGGGGAGCAGAAGGACTGTTGCAGAGGAAAGAAGTTGGAGACTGAGGTGTACAAGGAATGTTACAGAGAGCAGAGTTTAGTAACTGGAGTGCACAAGGATCTTACAGAGAGCAGAGGTTGGAGCCTGTGGTACAGAAAGACTGTTGCACAGAGCAGAAGTTGGAGACTGGGGTCCAGAAGGATCGTTGCAGACAGCAGATTTTAGAAACTGAGGTGCAGATGGACTGTTACAGAGAGCAGAGTTTGGAGACTGAGGTGCAGAAGGACAGTTACAGAGATCAGAGTTTGGAGACTGGTGTGCAGAAGGAGTGTTACAGAGAGCACAGGTTGGAGACTGGGGTTCAGATGGATATTTCAAAGAGCAGAGTTTAGATACTGGGTTGCAAAAGGACTGTTGCAGAGAGCAGATGTTAAAGACTGGGATGGACAAGAATCGTTGCAGAGAGAAGAGGTTAAAGACTGGAGTGCATAAGGATCCTACAGAGAGCAGAGTTTGGTGACTAGGGTGCAGGAATATTGCCGAGTGCAGAGGTTGGAGACTGGGGTGGAGAAAAATCATTGCAGAGAGAAGAGGTTGGAAACTGGGGTTCTGAAGGCCTGTTACAGAAAGCAGAGGATCGAGACTGGGTTGTAAAATTCCTGTTATAGAGAGCAGAGGTTGGAATCTATTCTGCAGAAGGACTGTTATAGAGAGCAGAGTTTGGAGACTGGGTTGCAGAAGGGTCTTACAGAGAGCAGATGTAGTAGACTGAGGTGTAGAAGGATCCTTGCAGAGAGAAGAGTTTTTAGACAGTTTCTGAAGGACTCTTGCAGAGAGTAGATGTTGGAGACTGGTGTGCAAAAGGATTGTTGCAGAGAGCAGAGTTTGGAGACTGGGGTGAAGAAGGATCGGTGCAGAGAGCAGAGGTTGGAGACTGGTGTGCAGATGGACTGTTACAGAGAGCAGACTTTGGAGACTGGGTTGGAGAAGGATCTTACAGAGAGCAGAGGTTAAAGAATCAGGTGCAGAAAGACTGTTACAGAGAGTAGATGTTGGAGACTGAAGTGCAGAAGTTACCTTGCAGAGTACAGAGTTTGGAGACTGAGGTGCAGAAGGATTGTTACAGAGAGCAGAGGTTGGAGACTGGGGTGCAGAAAGTCTGTTACAGAGAGCAGAGGTTTGAGACTGTGGTGCATAAAGACTTTTGCAGAGAACAAAGGTTGGAGGCGGGGGTGCCGAAGGACTGTTACAGAAAGCACAGGTTGGAGACTTAGGTGAAGAAGGATAGACACAGAGAGCAGATGTTGGAGACTGGGGTTCAGAAGGACTGATACAGAAAGCAGAGGTTGGATACTGGGGTGCAGATGGACCTTTACAAAGTTCAGAGTTTGGTGAATGCGGTACAGAAGGACTGTTACAGAGAGCAGATATTGGAGACTGGTGAGCATAAGGGCTGTTGCAGAGTACAGAGTTTGGAGACTGGGGTGCCGCAGGACACTCACAGAAAGCCAAGTTTGGCGACTAGGGTGGAGAAGGAATGTTAGAAAAAGTAGAGTTTGGAAACTGTTGTGCAGAAAGATCTTACAGAGAGCAGAGGTCGGAGACTGTGGTGCAGAAGGACTGTTGCAGAGAGCAGACTTTGGAGACTGGGGTCCAGAAAGATCGTTGCAGAGAGCAGATTTTGCAGACTGGGATGCAGAAGGCTGTTGCAGAGAGCAAAGGTTGGTGACTGAGGTGCAGAAGGACTCTTCCAGAGAGCAGATGTTAGAGATTGGGGTTCAGATGGATCTTAGAGAGAGCAGAGATCAGAGACTGAGGTGAAGAAGGATTTTAACAGACAGCAGATGTAGGAGACTGAGGTGCAGGAGGTTCGTTTCAGACAGCAGAGTTTTCAGAATGTGGTGCAGAAGGACTATTGCAGAGACCAGATGTTGGAGACTGGGGTGTAGAATGAGTGTTGCAGAGAGCAGAGGTTAGAGACTGGGGTTAAGAATTATCGTTGCAGAGAGAAGAGATTAAAGACTGGTGTGCAGAAGTAATGTTACAGAGAGCAGAGTTGGGAGACTGGGTTGGCGAAGGATCCCACAGAGAGCAGAGGTTGGAGACTGAAGTGAAGAAGTACTGTTACAGAGAGCATAGGTTGGAGACTGAGCTGCAGAAGGACCGTTGCAGACAACAGAGTTTGCAGACTGAGGTGAAGAAAGATTGTTACAGAGAGCAGAGTTTGGAGACTGGGGTGCAGAAGGACTGTTGCAGAGAATAGAGGTTGAAGACTGAAGTGCAGAAGTACTGTTTCAGAGAGCAGAGGTTGGAGACTGGGGTGCAGAAGGCCTGTTACAGAAAGCAGAGACTCAAGTATCGGGTGCAGAAAGAATGTTACAGAGATTAGAGGTTGGAGAATGCAGTACAGAAGGACTGTTGCAGAGAGCAGAATTTAGAGACTGGGGTGCAGTAGTACTGTTGCAGATAGCAGAGGTTAAAGACTGAGGAGCAGAAGTCCTGTTACATAGAACAGAGGTTGGAGACTGGGGTGCAGAAGGATCGTTGCAAATAGCAGATCGTGGTGACAGGGGTGCAGAAGGATCTTACAGAGTTCAGACGTTGGAGACTGGGTTGCAGAAGTATTTTACAGAGAGCAGAGTTGGGAGAATGAGGTGCAGAAGGACTGTTACAGGCAGCAGAGGTAGGAGACTGGGGTGCAGAAAGTTCGTTGAAGACAGCAGAGTTTTCAGACTGAGGTGCAGAAGGACTTTTGCAGAGAGCAGTTGTTGGAGACTGGGGTGCAGAAGGACTGTTGCAGAGAGCAGAGGTTGCAGACTGGGGTTCAGAGAGATGGTTGCAGAGAGCAGAGGTTGGAGACTGGTGTTTAGAAGGACTGTTACAGAGAGCAGATTTTGGAGACTGGGATTTAGAAGGATACTACAGAGCAGATGTCGGTGAGTGAAGTGCAGAACGATTGTTACAGAGAGTAGAGGTTGGAGACTGGGCTGCAGAACGACTGTTTTAGAGAGCAGTGGTTGGAGACTGGGGTGCAGAAGGACTGTTGCAGAGAGAAGAGGTTAGAGACTGAGGTACAGAAGTCCTGTTACAGAGAGAAGAGGTTGGAACCTTGGATGCAGAAGGACTGTTGCAGAGAGCAAGGGCTGGATACTGGGGTGAAGATGGATCTTACAGAGAGAAGAATTTGGGTACTGAGGTGCAGAAGGACTGTTGCAGAGATAAGTGGTAGTAAACTGGGGTGCAGTAGGATCATTGCAGAGAGCAGATGTTGGAGACTGGGGTGCAGACGGATCGTTGCACAGTGAAGATTTTGGAGACTGGGGTGCAGAAGACCTGCTCCAGAGAGAAAAGTTTGGAGACTCGGGTGCAGAAGGCTTGTTATAGAGAGGAGAGTTTGGAGACTGCGGTGCAGAAGGACTGTTATAGAGAGCAGAGTTTGGAGACTGCGTTGCTGAAGAATCTTATAGAGACCAGAGGTTGTAGACTGTGGTGCAGAAAGACTGATGCAAAGTGCAGTGTTTGGAGACTGAGGTGCAGAAGGATCGTGCAGAGAGCAGAGGTTTGAGACTGAGGTGTAGAAGGACTGTTACAGAGAGAAGAGTTTGGAGACTGAGGTACAGAAGGACTTTTACAGAAAGAAGTGCTGAAAGATCTTACAGAGAGCAGAGGTTAGAGACTGATGTGCAGGTGTACTGTTACAGAGAGCAGTGGTTGGAGACTGGGGTGCAGAAGGATCATGCAGAGAGCAGAGGTTTCAGTCTGAGGTGCAGAAGGACTGTTACAGAGAGCAGAGGTTGGAGACTGAGATGTTGAAGGACTCTTACAGAGAGCAGAGTTTGGAGACTGAGGTGTAGAAGGACTGTTATAGGAAGAAGAGGTTGGAAATTGGCGTGCAAAAGAACTGATACTGAGAGCAGAGTTTGGAGACTGGGTTCAGATTGATATTACAGAGAGGAGAGTTTGGAGACTGGGGTGCAAAAGGACTGTTACACAGAGCAGAGTTTGGAGACTGGGGTGCGGAAGGCCTGTTATACACAGTAGAGGTTGGAGACTGGGTTGCAGAAGTCTTGTTACAGAGAGCAGAGGTTGGAGATTGTTGTGCAGAAGTACTGTTACAGAGTGCAGAATTTAATGATTGGTTTGCAGAAGGATCAAATAGAGGGCAGAGTTGGGAGACTGAGGTGCAGAAGGACTGTTACAGAGAGCAGAGGTAGGAGACTGGGGTGCAGAAGGGTCGTTGCAGAGAGCAGAGTTTTCAGACTGAGGTGCAGAATAACTGTTGCAGAGAGCAGATGTAAGATACTTGCGTGCAGAAGGACTGTTGCAGAGAGCAGATATTGGTAACTAGGGTCCAGAACGACTGTTGTAGAAAGCAGAGGTTGGAGACTGGGGTGAAGAAGAACTGTTGCAGAGAGCAGAGTTTGGAGACTGAGGTGCGGAAGTCCTGTTACAGAGAGCAGAGTTTGGAGACTCGGGTGCCGAATGATAGTTTCAGAGAGCAGAGGTTAAATACAGGGGTGCCTAAGGATATTACAGAGAGCAGAATTTGGAGACTGAGTTGCAGAAGGACTGTTGCAGAGATCAGAGGTTGGAGACTGAGGTGCAGAAGGAGTTTTACAGAGAGCAGAGGTTGGAAACTGAGGTACAGGAGGACTGATACAGAAAGCAGAGATTGGAGTCTGTGGTGCAGAAAGACCGTTACAGAGAGCAGAGGTTGGATACTGCAGTACATGAGGACTGTTACAGAGAGCAGTGGTTGAAGACTGGGGTGCATAAGTACTCTAGCAAAGAGAAGATGTTTGTAACTAGGGTGCAGAAGGACTGTTGCAGAGAGCAGAGTTTGAAGACTGGGGTTCAGAATGACTCTTGCAGAGAGCAGAGGTTGGAGACTGGGGTGCAGAAGGACTGGTATACAGAGCAGAATTAGGAGACAGGGGTGCAGCAAGATCTTACAGAGAGCAGAATTTGGAGACTAAGTTGCAGAATGACTGTTGCAGAGATCAGAGGTTGGAGACTGGGGTGCAGTAGGATCATTACAGAGAGCAAAGTTTGGAGACTGGGGTGCAGAAGGATAGTTGCAGAGAGCAGAGGATGCAAAGTGGGGTGAAGAAGGCCTGCTATAGAGAGCAGAGTTTTAAGACTGGAGTGCAGAAGGCCTGTTACAGAGAGGAAAGGTTGGAGACTGGGGTGCAGAAAAACTGTTACAGAGAGCAGAGTTTGGAGACTAGTTTGCTGAAGGAACTTACAGAGAGCAGATGTTGGAAACTGAGGTGCAGGTGGACTGTTAGAGAGAGAAGAGTTTGGAGACTGGGGTGCAGAAGAATCATGGAGAGCAAAGGTTTCAGACTGAGGTGCAGAAGTACTGTTACAGAGAGAAGAGGTCGGAGACTGAGATGTAGAAGAACTGTTACAGAGAGCAGATTTTAGAGACTTACGTGCAGAAGGACTGTTACAGAAAGCACAGGTTGAAGACTGAGGTGCAGAAAGAAAAATACAAAGAGCAGAGGTTGGAGACTCGGGTTCAGAAGAACTGATTCAAAAAGCAGAGGTTTGAGATTGGGTTGCAGAAGGACCGTTACAGAGAGCAGAGGTTGGAAACTGCGGTACATAAGGTCTGTTTCTGAGAGCAGATCTCGGAGACAGGAGAGCTGTAGGATTGTTGCAGAGGACAGAGGTTTGAGACTGGGGTGGATAAGAAATTTTACAGAGAGCAGAGTTTGAAAACTGGAGTGCAGAATAATCTTATAGAGAGCAGAGGTTGGAGACTGTATTTACGAAGGACTGTTGCAGAGAGCAGACGTTGGAGACTTGGGTCCAGAAGGTTCGTTGCAGAGAGCAGAGTTTGGAGACTGGGGTGCAGAAAGACTGTTGCAGAGAGCAGATGTTGGAGACTTGGGTGGAGATGGACTGTTGCAGACAGCAGATTTTAGAGACTGGGGTGCAGAAGGATTGTTACAGAGAGAAGCAGTTTGAGACTGGGGTTCAGATGGACGTTACAGAGAGCAGAGTTTGCAGACTGGGTTGCAGAAGGACTGTTTCAGAGATGAGAGGTTGGAAACTGGGGTTTAGTTGGATCATTGCAGAGAGCAGAGGTTGGAGACAGGCGTGCAGAATGATCATTGCATAGAGCAGAGTTTGGAGACTGGCGTGCAGAAGGCCTGTTACAGGAGAAGAGGTTGGAGACTGGGGGTGCAGAAGGACTGTCATAGAGAGCAGTGTTTGTAGACTGGGTTGCTGAAGGATCTAACAGAGAGCAGTGGTTGGAGACTGAGCTGAAGGTGGACTGTTAGAGAGAGCAGTGGTTGTATACTGGGGTGCAGAAGAATCGTGGTGAGCAGAGGTTTCAGACTGAGGTAAAGGTTGACTTTTACAGAGAGCAGTGGTTGGAGACTGGGGTGTAGAAGGACTGTTACAGAGAGAAGATTTTGGAGACTCAGGTGCAGAAAAACTGTTACAGGAAGCAGAGTTTGGAAATTAAGGTGCAGAAGGACCGTTTCAAAGAGAAGAGTTTGGAGACTGCGGTATAGGACTGTTACCTAGAGCGGAGGTTGGAGACTGGGGTTTTAAAGGACTCTTACATAGAGCATAGTTTGGAGACTGAGGTGGAGAAGGATAGTCACAGAGAACAGATTTCTGAGACTGGGGTGGAGAAGGAATGTTATAGAGAGCAGAGTTTGGAAGCTGGAGTCAGGAGGATCTTACAGAGAGCAGAGGTTTGAGACTGTGTTGCAGAAGGACTGTTGCAGAGAGAAGACGTTGGAGACTTGGGTCCAGAAGGATCATTGCAGAGAGAGGAGTTTGGAGACTGGAGTGCAGAAGGAGTGTTGCAGAGAGAAGATGTTGTAGACTGGGGTGCAGAAGGAATGTTGCAGAAAGCAGATTTTAGAGAATGGGATGCAAAAGGACTGTTACAGAGAGCAGAGTTTGGAGACTTGGGTGTAGATGGACTGTTACAGAGAGCATAGGTTTGAGACTGGGGTTCCGATGGATCTTACAGAGAGCAGAGTTTGGAGACTGGGGTTCAAAAGGAATGTTGCAGAGAGCAGATGTTTGAGACTGGGGTGAAGAAGATTCGTTGCAGAGAGAAGAGGTTGGAGACTGGGGTGCAGAAGGCCTGTTACAGAGAGCAGAGGTTGGAGACTGGGTTGCAGAAATCCTGTTACAGAGAGCAGAAGTTGGAGACTGTTGTGCAGAAGGACAGGTACAAAGTGAAGGGTTTAAAGACTGGGTTGCAGAAGGATCTTATAGAGAGCAGAGTTGGGAGACTGAGGTGCTGAAGGACTGTTACAGAGAGCCGAGGTAGGAGACAGGGGTGCAGAAGGGTCGTTTCAAAGAGCAGAGTTTTAAGACGGAGGTGCAGAAGTACCGCAGAGAGCAGATGTTGGTAACTAGTGTGCATAAAAATTGTTGTAGAGAGCAGAGGTTTGAGACTGGGGTGGAAAAGGACTGTTGCAGAGAGCAGAGGTTTGAGACTGAGGTTTGGAAGTCCTGTTACAGAGCGCAGAGGTTGGAGACTCAGGTGCAGAAGGTCTGTTACAGAGAGCAGAGGTTGGATACAGGGGTGCAGAAGCATCTTTCTGACAGGAGAATTTGAAGACTGAGGTGCAGATGGACTGTTACAGAGAAGAGAGGTTGGAGACTGGGGTGTAGAAGGACAGTTATAGAGAGCAGAGTTTGGAGACTGGGTTGCTTAAGGATCTTACAGAGAGCAGAGGTTGGAGACTGAGGTGCAGGTTGACTGTTACAGAGAGCAGTGGTTGGAGACGGAGGTGCAGAAGGACCATGCAGAGAGGATAGGTGTCAGACTGAGATGCAGAAGGACTGTTACAGAGAGCAGAGGTTGAAGACTGAGGTGTAGAAGTACTGTTAGAAAGGGCAGAGTTTGCAGACTTAGGTGCAGAAGAACTGTTACAGAAAGCAGATTTTGGAAATTGGGGTGCAGAAGGACTGTTACAAAGACCAGACTTTGGTGACTGCGGTATAAAAAAACTGTTACAGAGAGCACAGGTTGGAGACTGGGGTGTAGAAGGAATGTTACAGAGAGCACAGGTTAAAGACTGAGGTGCAGAAGGATAGACAGAGAGCAGCGTTTTGAGACTGGTTTTCAGAAGGACTGATACAGAAAGCAAAGTTTGGAGACTTGGTTGCCGTAGGACTGTTATTGAAAGGAGATATTGGAGACTGGGGTGCAGCAGGACTGTTGCAGAGGAGAGAGGCTGGAGACTGGGGTGCCGACACTTGAAGAAAGAGGAGATTAAAGACTGGGGTGGAGAAGGAATGTTACAGAAAGCAGACTTTGGAAACTGGAGTGCAGAAGGATCTTACAGAGAGCAGAGGTTAGAGACTGTGGTGCAGAAGGACTCTTCCAGAGAGCAGATGTGGGAGACTGGGGTCCAGAAGGATTGTTGCAGAGAGCAGAGTTTGAGGACTGGGGTGCAGAAGTACAGTTGCAGAGAGCAGAGGTAGGAGACTGGGGTGCAAAAGGACTGTTGAGGAGAGCAGAGTTTGGAGACCGGAGTGCGGAAGGACTGTTACAGAGAGCATAGGTAGGAGACTGAGGTGCAGAAAAACTGTTGCAGAGAGCAGACGTTGGAGATTGGGTTGCAGAAGGACTGTTGCAGAGAGAAAAGGTTTGAGACTGGGCTGCAAAAGGACTGTTTCAGAGAGCAGATGTTGGAGACTGTGCTGCAGAAGGAATGTTACAGAGAGCATATGTTGGGGACTGGGGTTCAGAAGGACTGTTAAAGAGAACAGAGGTTGGAGACTGGGGTTCAGATGGATCTTACAGAGAGCAGATATGGAGACTGGGGTGCAAAAAGTCTTTTGCAGAGAGCAGAGGTTGGATACTAAGGTGGAGAAGAATCATTGCAGAGAGAAGAGGTTGCAGAATGGGGTGCAGAAGTCCTTTTTCAGAGAGCAGAGATTGGAGAGTGGCTTGCAGAAGTCTTGTTACAAAGAGCAGAGTTTTGAGACTGTTGTGCAGAAGGACTGTTACAGAGTGCAGAGTTTAAAGACTGGGTTGTAGAAGGTTCTTACCGAGAACAGAGTTAGGAGAATGAGGTGAAAAGGACTGTTACAGAGAGAAGATGTTGGAGACTGTGGTGCAGAAGGACTGTTGCAGACAGCGTAGGTTGGAGACTTTGGTGAAGAAGGATCGTTGGTGAGAGCAGAAGTTGGAGACTGGTGTGCAGAAGCACTGTTACAGAGAGCAGAGTTTGGAGACTGGGTTGCAGAAGAATCTTAGAGAGAGCAGAGGTTGCAGACTGAGGTGCAGAAGGACTGTTACAGAGAGTAGAGGTTGGAGACTGATTTGCAGAAAGACCCTTGCAGAGAACAGAGTTTGGAGACTGAGGTGCAGAAGGATTGTTACAGATATCAGAGGTTGGAGACTCTTGTGCAGAAAAACTGAAGAGAGCAGACATTGGAGACTGGGGTCAAGAAGGATCATTTCAGAAAGCAGAGTTTGGAAACTGGAGTTTAGAAATACTGTTGCAGAGAGCAGATGTTTGAGACTAGGGTGCAGAAGGACTGTTGCAGAGAGCAGAGTTTGGAGAATGTATTGCAGAAGGACTGTTTAAGAGAGCAGAGGTTTGAGACTGAGGTTCAGAAGGACTGTTACAGAGAGTAGAGGTTGGATACTGGGGTGCAGAAAGACTGTTACAGAGATCAGAGGTTGGAGAGTGGGGTTCAGATGGATCTTACAGAGCCAGAGGTTGGAGACTGTGATGCAAAAGGTCTGTTCCAGAGCGCAGATGTTGGAGACTTGTATGGAGAAAAATCGTTGCAGAGAGATTTTGGAGACTCGGGTGCAGAATGCTTGTTACATAGAGCAGATTTTTGAGACTGGGTTGCAGATGTCCTGTTACAGAAAGCAGAGGTTGGAGACTGTTTTGCAGAAGGACGGATGCATAGTGCAGAGTTTAAAGACTTGGTTGCAGAAGTATTTTACAGAGAGCAGAGTTGGGACAATGAGGTGCAGAAGGACTGTTACAGGCAGCAGAGGTAGGAGACTGGGGTGCAGAAAGTTCGTTGAAGACAGTAGAGTTTTCAGACTGAGGTGCAGAAGGACTGTTGCAGAGAGCAGTTTTTGGAGACTGGCGTGCAGAAGGACTGTAGCAGAGAGCAGAGGTTAGAGACTGGGATTAAGAGGGATGGTTGCAGAGAGCAGATGTTGGAGACTGGTGTGCAGAAGGACTGTTACAGAGAGCAGATTTTGGAGACTGGGTTTTAGAAGGATACTACAGAGAGCAGAGGTTGGCGAGTGAAGTGCAGAACGACTGTTACAGAGCGTAGAGGTCGGAGACTGGGGTGCAGAAGGACTGTTGCAGAGAGCAGAGGATAGAGACTGGGGTGCAGAAAGACTGTTGCAGAGAGCAGAGCTTGGAGACTGGGGTTAAGAGGGATGGTTGCAAAGAGCAGACGTTGGAGACTGGTGTGCAGAAGGACTGTTACAGAGAGCAGATTTTGGAGACTGGGTTTTAGAAAGATACTACAGAGAGCAGAGGTTAGCAAGTGAAGTGCAGAACGACTTTTACAGAGCGTAGAGGTCGGAGACTGGGGTGCAGAAGGACTGTTTCAGAGAGCAGAGGATGGAGCCTGGGGTGCAGAAGGACTGTTGCAGAGAGCAGAGCTTGGAGACTGGGCTGCAGAAGGACTGTTTTAGAGAGCAGTGGTTGGAGATTGGGTTGCAGAAGGAATGTTGCAGAGAGCAGAGGTTGGAGACTGAGGTACGGAAGTCCTGTTACAGAGAGAAGAGGTTGGAGCCTTGGATGCAGAAGGACTGTTGCAGAGAGCAGAGGTTGGATACAGGGTTGAAGATGGATCTTACAGACAGAGGAATTTGGAGACTGAGGTGCAGAAGGACTTTTGCAGAGATCAGAGTTAGTAGACTGGGGTGCAGTAGGATCATTGCAGAGAGCAGAGATTGGAGACTAGGGTGCAGAAGGATCAATGCACAGTGCAGATTTTGGAGACTGGGGTGCAGACGGCCTGCTACAGAGAAAAGAGTTTGGAGACTGGCGTGCAGAAGGCCTGTTATAGAGAAGAGAGTTTGGAGGCTTGGGTTCATAATGACTGTTATAGAGAGCAGAGTTTGGAGACTGGGTTGCTGAAAAATCTTACAGAGAGCAGTGTTTGGAGACTAGGTGTGGGTGGACTGTTACAGAGAGCAGTGTTTGGAGACTGGGGTGCAGAAGGATCGTGCAGAGAGCAGAGGTGTCAGACTGAGGTGCAGAAGGACTGTTACAGAGAGCAGAGGTTGGAAACTGAGTTGTAGAAGGACTGTTACAAAGAGCAGAGTTTTGAGACTGAGGTGCAGAAGGACTGTTACAGAAAGAATTGTTTGTAAATTGGGGTGCAGAAAGACCGTAACAGAGACCAGAGTTTGGAGACTTCGGTATAGAAAAACTGTAACAGATAGCAGAGGTTTTAGACTGAGGTGAAGAATAATAGATACAGAGAGCAGAGGTTTGAGACTGGGTTTTAGAAGGATCTACACAGAGCAGAGGTGGAAGAGTGACGTGCAGAAGGACTGTTAGAGAGAGGAGAGGTTGGAGTCTGGGGTGCCGAAGGATTGTTATAGAGAGCAGAGTTTGGAGACTGAGTTCCAGAAGGATCTTACTGAGAGCAGAGGTTGGAGACTGAGGTGCAGGTGGACTGTTACAGAGAGCAGTGCTTAGAGACTGGGGTGCAAAAAGATCGTGCAGAGATCAGAGGTGTCAGACTGAGGTGCAGATAGACTGTTACAGAGAGCAGAATTTGGAGAGTGAGGTGCATAAGAATAGATACAGAGAGCAGAGGTTTGAGACGGTTTTAGAAGGATCCCACAGAGAGCAGAGGTTGGAGAGTGAAGTGCAGAAGGACTGTTACAGAGAGTAGAGGTTGGAGACTGAGGTGCAGAAGACCGTTGCAGAGAACAATGTTTGGAGACTGAGGTGGAGAGGGCTTGTTACAGAGAGAGAGCAGAGTTTGGAGACTGGGGTGCAGAAGGACTGTTGCATTGAGCTAAGGTTGAAGACTGGCGTGCAGAAGGACTGTTGCATGGAGCAGAAGATTGAGACTGGGCTGCAGAAGGAATGTTTCAGAGAGCAGAGGTTGGAGACTGAGGTGCAGAAGGACTCTTAGAGAGAGCAGAAGTTGGAGACTGGGGTGCAGAAGGACTCTTGCAGAGAGCAGAGGTTGGAGACTAAGGTGCAAAATCCTGTTACATAGAGCAGAGGTTGAACACTGGGGTGCAGAAGGATCGTTGAAACAAACAGAGCTACGAGACAGGGGTGCAGAATTATCTTACAGAGAGCAGAAGTTTGAGACTGAGTTTCAGAAAAACTGTTGCAGAAATCAGAGTTTGGAGACTGGGGTGCAGTAGGATCATTGCAGAGAGCAGAGTTTGGATACTGGGGTCTAGAAGGATAGTTGGAAAGACCAGAGTTTGGAGACTGGGGGGTAGAAGGCCTGCTACAGAGAGCAGAGTTATGAGACTGGCGTGCAGAAGGCCTGTTACAGAGAGGAGAGTTTGGAGACTGGAGTGCAGAAGGACTATTAAAGAGAGCAGAATTTGCAGACTAAGTTCCTGAAGGATCTTACAGAGAGCAGAGGTTGGAGACTGAGGTGCAGGTGGACTGTTACAGAGAGCAGTGGTTGGAGACTGGGGTGCAGAAGTTTCATGCAGAGAGCAGAAGTGTCAGACTGAGGTCAGATGGACTGTTACAGAGAGCAGAGGTTGTAGACTGAGGTTTAGAAGGACTGTTACAGAGAGCAGAGTTCGGAGACTGAGGTGCAGAAGGACTGTTACAGAAAGAAGTGGTTGGAAATTGGGGTGCAAAAGGACCGTAAGAAAGACCAGAGTTTGGAGACTGTGGTATAGAAAAACTGTAACAGAGAGCAGAGATTGGAGAAGGATAGATACAGAGAGCAGAGGTTTAAGACTGGGGTTCAGAAGGACTGATACAGAAAGCAGAGTTTCGAGACTGGAGTGCAGAAGGACCGTTACGGAGAGTAGATGTTGGAGACTGCGGTACAGAAGGACTGTTACAGATAGCTGATGTTGAAGATTGGGGAGTAGAAAGACTGTTGCAGAGGACATAGGTTGGAGACTGGGGTGTTTCAGGACATTTGCAAAAAGCAGAGGTTAAAGAATGGGGTGAAGAAGGAATGTTACAGAGAGCAGATTTTGAATACTGGAGTACAAAAGGATCTTACAGAGAGCAGAGGTTGGACACTTTGGTGCAGAAGGACTGTTGAAAAGAGCAGAGGTTGGAGACTGGGGTGGAGAAGAACTGTTGCAGAGAGCAGAGTTTGAAGACTGGGGTGCAGAAGGACTGTTGCAGAGAGCAGAGGATGGAGACTTACGTGTGGAAGTCTTGTTACATAGAGCAGAGGATGGAGACTGAGGGGCAGAAAAATTGTTACAGAGAGCAGAGTTTGCAGACTGGAGTGCAGAAAGACTGTTGCAGAGAGCAGAGTTTGGAGTCTGGGGTGCAGAAGGACTGTTGCAGGGAGCAGATTTTGGATACTGGGGTGCAGAAGGACTGTTGCAGAGAGCAGATGATGGAGACTGGGCTGCAGAAGGAATGATGTTGAGAGCGGAGGTTGGAGACTGAGGTGCAGAAGGACACTTAGAGAGAGCAGAAGTTGGAGACTGGGGTGCAGAATGACTGTTGCAGAGAGCAGAATTTGGAGACTGAGATGCAAAATTCTGTACATAGAGCAGAGGTTGGACACTGGGGTGCAGAAGGATCGTTGAAATAAGCAGATCTTGGAGACAGGGGTGCAGAAGGATCTTACAGAGAGCAGAAGTTGGAGACTGAGTTGCAGAAGGACTATTGCAGTGATCAGAGGTTGGAGACTGGGGTGCAGTAGGATCATTGCAGAGAGCAGAGTTTGGAGACTGGGGTGCAGAAGGATCGTTGCAGAGAGCAGAGGTTAAAGACTGGGGTGCAGAAGGCCTGCTACAGAAAGCAGAGTTTTGAGACTGGCGTTCTAATGGCCTGTTACAGAGAGGAGAGTTTGGAGACTGGGGTGCAGAAGGACTGTTATAGAGAGCAGGGTTTGGAGACTGAGTTCCTGAAAAATCTTACACAGAGCAGAGGTTGGAGACTGAGGTGCAGGTGGACTGTTACAGAGAGCAGTGGTTGGAGACTGGGGTGCAGAAGGAGTGTTGCAGAAAGCAGAGGTTGGATACTGAGGTGCAGAAAGACTCTTAGAGAGAGCAGAATTTGGAGACTGGGGTGCAGAAGGACTGATAAAGAAAGCAGAGATTGGAGTCTGGGCTGCAGAAAGACGTTTACAGAGAGCAGAGTTTGAAGACTGCTGTATAGTAGGACTGTTGCAGAGAGCAGAGTTTGGATTCTGAGGTGCAGAACGATAGATACAGAGAACAGAGGTAGGAGACTGGGGTTCATTAAGACTTATACTGAAAAAAGAGTTTGGAGACTGGGGTGTAGAAGGACTCTTACAGAGATTAGAGTTTGGAGACACAGGTGCAGAAAGACTGTTACAGGAAGCAGAGTTTTGAAATTTGGGTGCAGAAGGATTTTACAGAGAGCAGATGTTGGAGACTGCGGTATAGGACTGTTATCCAGAGCATATGTTGGAGACTGGGGTGCAGAAGGGCTTTTACATAGAGCAGAGGTTGGAGACTGAGGTGCAGAAGGATAAATACAGAGAACACAGGTTGGAGACTGGGGTTCAGACAGACTGATACAGAAAGCAGAGGTTGGAGACTGGAGTGTAGAAGGACCGTTACGAAGAGAAGAGGTTGTAGACTGCGGTACAGAAGGACTGTTACAGAGAGCAGATGTTCGAGACTGGGGAGCAGAAAGACTGTTGTAGAGGACAGAGGTTGGAGACTGGGTTGGGGAAGGAATGTTAAAGAGAGCAGAGTTCGGAAACTGGTGTGCAGATAGATCTTACAGAGAGCAGAGATTCTAGACTGTGGTGCAGAAGAACTGTTGCAGAGAGAAGCCATTGGAGACTGGGTTCCAGAAGGATCGTTGCAGAGAGCAGAGTTTGGAGACTGGGGTGAAGAAGGACTGTTACAGAGAGCAGAGTTTGGAGACTGATGTGTGGCAGGACTTTTGCAGAGAGCAGATGTTGGAGACTGGGGTGGAGAAGAATCATTGCAGAGAGAAGAGGTTGGAGACTGTTGTGCAGAAGGACTGTTACATAGTACAGAGTTTAAAGACTTGGTTGCAAAAGGATCTTACAGAGAGCAGAGTTGGAAGACTGAGGTGCAGAAGGACTGTTAGAGAGAGCAGAGGTAGGAGACTGAGGTGTAGAAGGACTGTTACAGAGAAAAGAGTTTGGAGACTCAGGTGCAGGTGGACTGTTATACAGAGCAGTGTTTGGATGCAGCGGTGCAGAAGCATCTTACAGAGAGCAGAATTTGGAGACTGAGGTGCAGATGGACTTTTTCAGAGATCAGAGGTTGGAGAGTGGGGTGCAGTTGGATCATTGCAGAGAGCTGATGTTGGAGACTGAGGTGCAGAAGGATCGCTGCAGAGAGCAGATTTTGGAGACTGGGGTGCAGAAGGCCTGCTATAGAGAGAAGAGTTTGAAGACTGGCTTGCAGAAGGCCTGTTACAGAGAGGAGAGGAGACTGAGGTGAAGGTGACTGTTACACAGAGAAGAGGTTGGAGACTGAGGTGTAGAAGGACTGTTACAGAGAAGAGAGTTTGGAGACTCAGGTGCAGATGGACTGTTATACAGAGCAGTGTTTGGTGACTGGGTTCCTGAAGGATCTTACAGAGAGCAGAGGTTGGAGAATGAGGTGCAGGTTGACTGTTACAGAGAGCAGAGGTTTGAGACTGAGGTGTAGAAGGACTGTTACAGAAAGCAGAGGTTCGAAATTGGGCTGCAGAAGGACCATTACAGAGAGCAGAGGTTGGAGACTGCGGTAAAAGTCTGTTACCGAGAGCAGAGGTTGGATACTGGGCTGTGGAAGGACTCTTACATAGAGCACAGGTTGGAGACTGAGGTGCATAAAGATAGATACAGAGAACAGAGGTTGGAGACTGGGGTTCAGACAGACTGATACAGAAAGCAGAGATGGAGAATGGGATATTGAAGGATCCTTACAAAGAGCAGATGTTGGAAACTGTGGTGCAAAAGGACTGTTCAAAAGAGCAGACATTGGAGACTGGGTTCCAGAAGGATCGTCCAAGAGGGCAGATTTTAGAAACTGGGGTGCAGAAGGACTGTTACACAGAGCAGAGGTTGAAGACTGAGGTGCAGAAGGATTGTTAGAGAGAGCAAAGTTTAAAGACTGGGGTGCAGAAGGACTGTTACAGAGAGTAGAGGTTGGAGACTGGGGTTCAGATGGATCTTACAGAAAGCAGAGTTTGGAGACTGGGGTTCAAAAGGACTGTTGCAGAGACCAGATATTTGACACTGGAGTGGAGAAGAATCGTTGAAGCGAGCCGAGGTTGGAGACTGGGGTGCAGAAGGCCTGCTACAGAAAAGAGTTTCGAGACTGGCGTGCAGAATGCCTGTTACAGAGAGGAGAGCTGGGAGACTAGGGTGCAGAAAAACAGTTATATAGAGTAGAGTTTGGAGACTGGGTTGCTGAAGGTTCTTACAGTGAGCAGAGGTTAAAGACTGAGGTGCAGGTGGACTCTTACGGAGAGCACTGTTTGTAGACTGGGGTGCAGAAGGATCGTGAAGAGAGCAGAGGTGTCAGACTGAGGTTCAGTAGGACTGTTACAGAGAACAGAGGTTGGAGACTTAGGTGTAGAAGCACTGTTACAGAGAGTAGAGTTTGGAGACTGAGGTGAAGAAGGACTGTTACAGAAAGCAGAGGTTGGAAATTGAGGTGCAGATAGACCATTACAGAGACCAGAGATTGGAGACTACGGTATAGAAAAACTGTTACAGAGAGCAGAGTTTGGAGACTGGGGTGCAGAAGGAATGTTACAGAGAGCACAGGTTGGAGACATAAGTGCAGAAAGATAGATACAGAGAGCAGAGTTTTGAGACTGAGGTTCAAAAGGACTGATACAGAAAGCAGAGTTTGGAGACTGGGGTGTTGAAAGTCCATTACGGAGAGCAGAGGTTGAAGACTGGGGAGCACAATGACTGTTGCAGAGGACAGAGGTTGGAGACTGGGGTGCCGCAGGACACGTGCAGAAGGCAGAGGTTAAAGAATGGTGTGGAGAAGGAATGTTACAGAGAGCAGAGTTTTAAAAGTGGAGTGCAGAAGGATCTTACACAGAATAGAGTTTGGAGACTTCGGTGCAGAAGGATTGTTACAGAGAGCAGAGATTGGAGACTGGGCTCCAGAAGGATTGGTGCTGAGAGGAGTGATTGAAGACTGGGGTGCAGAAGGACTGTTGCAGAGAGCAGACGTTTGAAACTGGGGTGCAGAAAAACTGTTGCAGAGAGCAGAGGTTGGAGACTGTAGTGCAGAAGGACTGTTGCAGAGAACAGAGGTTGGAGTCTGATGTGCAGAAAGACTCTTACAGAGAACAGAGTTTAGAGACTGGGGTGCAGAAGGGCTGTTACAGAGCACAGAGGTTGGAGACTGTGGTGTAGAAGGACTGTTGCAGAGATCAGAGGTTAAAGACTGCGGTGCAGTAGGATCATTGCAGAGAGCAGTAGTTAAAGACTGGGGTGCAGAAAGGTCCTTAGAGAGAGCAGATTTTGAAGACTGGGGTGCAGAAGGCCTGCTACAGAGAGCATAGTTTGAAGACTGAGGTGCAGAAAGACTGTTACAGAAACTAGAGGTTGGAAATTGGGGTGCATAAGAACCATTACAGAGACCAGAATTTGGAGACTGTGGTATAGAAAAACTGTTACAGAGTGCACAGGTTGGAGACTGGAGTGCAAAAAGACTGTTGCAGAGAGCAGAGGTTGGAAACTGGGGTCTAGAAGGATCATTGCAGTGAGCAGATTTTGGAGACTAGGGTGTAGAAGAACTGTTACAGAGAGCAGATGTTGGAGACTGGAGTGCATATGGACTGTTGCAGAGAGCAGAGGTTGGAGACTGAGGTGCAGAAGGACTGTTACAAAGAGCAGAGTTTGGAGACTGGGGTGCAGAAGGACTGTTCAAGAGCAGAGGTTGGATATTAGGGTTAAGATGGATCTTACAGAGAGCAGAGGTTGAAGACTGGGGTGCAAATGGACTGTTGCAGAGAGCAGAGGTTAGAGACTGTGGTGCAGAAGGATCTTACAAAGAGTAGAGTTTTGAGACGGGGGTGGAGACGAACTGTTGCAAGGAGCAGAGGTTTGACACTGCTGTGCACAAGGATCTTTGCAGAGAGAAGAGTTTGGAGACTGGGATGCAGAAGGCCTGTTACAGAGAGCAGAGTTTGGAGACTGCGGTACAGATGGACTGTTACAGAGAGCAGAGGTTGGATAGTGGGGTTCAGATGGACTGTTACAGAGGATAGAGGTTGGAGACTGTGGTGCCGCAGGACCCTCGCAGAAAGCAGAGCTTAGAGATAGCGATGGAGAAGGAATGTTACAGATAGCACATTTTGTAAACTGGAGTGCAGAAAGATCTTACAGAGAGCAGCGGTTTGAGACTGTGGTGCAGAAGGACTGTTGCAGAGAGTAGAGTTTGGAGACTAGGGTCCAGAGGATCGTTGCAGAGAGCAGAGGTTGGAGACTGGGGTGCAGAAACACTGTTGCAGAGAGCAGAGGCTTGAGACTGGGGTGCAGAAGGATTGTTGCAGAGAGTACAGGTTAAAGACTTGAGTGCAGAAGGACTGTTGCAGAGAGCAGAGATTGGAGACAGAGGTGCAGAAGGACTCTTAGAAAGAGCAGAAGTTGGATACTGGTGTGCAGAAGGACTGATACGGAAAGCAGAGTTTGGAGTCTGGGGTTCAGAAAGACCATTACAGAGAGCAGAGTTTGGAGACTGCCGTATAGAAGGACTTTTGAAGAGAGCAGTGTTTGGAGACTGGGGTGCAGGAAGACTGTTACATAGAGCAGAGGTTGGATACTGAGGTGCAGAAGTCCTGTTACATAGAGCAGAGGTTGGTGACTGTGGTGCAGATGGATCGTTGCAAGGAGGAGAATCGGAGACAAGGGTGAAGAAGGATCTTACTAAAAGTAGAAGTTTGAGACTGAGGTGCAGAAGGACTGTTGCAAAGATGAGAGTTTGGAGACTGGGGTTCAGTAGGATCATTGCTGAGAGCAGAGTTTGGAGACTGGGGAGCAGAAGGACTGTTACAGAGAGCAGAGTTTGGAGACTGAGGTGTAGAAGGAGTGTTACATATAGCAGAGTTATGAGACTCAGGTGCAGAAGGACTGTTATAGGAAGCAGAGTTTGGAAATTAGGGTGCAGAAGGACCTTTACAGAGAGCAGAGTTTGGTGACTGCGGTACAGAAGGACTGTTACAGAGAGCAGATCTTGGAGTCTGGGGAGCAGAAGGACTGTTGCAGACGACAGAGGTTGGAGACTCGGGTGGAGAAGGAATGTTATAGAGAACAGAGTTTGGAAACTGGAGTGCAGAAGGATGTTACAAAGAGAAGATATTTGAGACTGTGTTGCAGAAGGACTGTTGCAGAGAGCAGACGTTGGAGACTGGGGTCCAGAAGGATTGTTGCAGAGAGCAGAGTTTTGAGACTGGGGTGCAGAAGGACTGTTCCAGAGAGCAGATGTTGAAGGCTGGGGTGCAAAAGGACTGTGGCAGAGAGCAGATTTTAGAGACTGGGGTGCAGAAGGACTGTTACATAGAGAAGAGGTTGGAGTCTGAGGTGCAGACGGACTGTTAAAGAGAGCAGAGTTTGGAGACTGGGGTGCAGAAGGACTGTTACAGAGAGCAGAGGTTGGAGACTAGGGTTCAGATGGATCTTTCAGAGAGCAGAGTTTGCAGACTGGGGTGCAAAGGACTGTTGCAGAGAGCAGAATCTAAAGACTGGGGTGGAGAAGAATCGTTGCAGAGAAAAGAGGTTGGAGACTGCGGTGCAGAAGGCCTGTTACAGAGAGCAGAGTTGGAGACTGGGTGGCAGAAGTTCTGGTACAGAGAGCAGAGTTTGGAGACTGTTGTGCAGAAGGACTGTTACAGAGTTCAGAGTTTAAAGACTGGGTTGCAGAAAAATCTTAAAGAGAGCAGAGTTGGGAGACTGAGGTGCAGAAGGACTGTTACAAAGAGCAGAGTTAGGAGACGGGGATGCAGAACGGTCGTTGCAGAGAGCAGAGTTTTCAGACTGAGGTACAGAAGAACTGTTGCAGAGAGCAGATGTTGGAGACTGGAGTGCAGAAGGACTTTTGCAGATAGCAGGTGTTGGAGACTGAGGTGCAGAAGGACTGATAAAGAAAGCAGAGGTTGGAGACTGGGGTGCAAAACGAGACTTACAGATGGAGATTTTGGAGACTGCAATACAGGAGAACTGTTACAGAGAGAAGAGTTTGGAGACTGGGGTGTAGAAGAAGTGTTTCAGAGTGCACATGTTGGATACTGGTGTGCAGAAGAACTGTTGCAGAGAGAAGAGTTTGGAGACTGGGTTGTAGAAGAAGTGTTTCAGAGTGCAGATGTTGGATACTTTTGTGCAGAAAGAATGTTACAGATAGCAAAGTTTGAAGACTGGGGTGCCGAATTACTGATAGAGAAAGCAGAGGTTGAGTCTGGGGTGCAGAAGGATCGTTACAGAGAGCAGAAGTCGGAGACTGTGGTTAAGAAGGACTGTTGCAGAGAGCAGAGGTTAGAGAATGGGGTGCAGAAGAACTGTTACAAAGAGCAGAGGTTAGAGAATGGGGAGAAGAATTAGGGTTGCAGAGTTCAGAGGTTGGAGACCGAGGTGCAGAAGGACTGTTACATAGAGCAGAGTTTGGAAACCTTGTTGCAGAAGGACTGATACAGAAAGCAGAGTTTTGAGACTCTGGTGCAGAAGGACCGTTACAGAGAGCAGAGGTTGGAGACTGTGACATAGAAGGACTGTTACAGCGAGAAAGGTTGGAGACTGGTGTGCAGAAGGACTGTTGCAGAAAGCACAGGTTGGAGACTGAGTGCAGAAGGATAGATACAGAGAGCAGAGGTTGGAGATTGGTATTCAGAAGGACTGATTCAAAAATCAGAGGTTGGAGACTGGGTTGCAGAAGGACCGTTACAAAGAGCAGAGGTTGGAGACTGTGGTACATAAGGATTGTTACAGAGAGCAGAGGTTGGAGACTGCGGTGCAGAAGGACTGTTACAGAGAGCAGAGGTTGGAGACTGGGAAGTAGAAGGACTGTTACAGAGAACAGAGGTTGGAGACTGGATTGCAGCAGGACCGTTGAAGAAAGCAGATGTTGGAGACTGGGTTGGAGAAGGAATGTTACAGAGAGCAGAGTTTAGAAACTGGGGTGCAGAAGGACCTTACAGAGAGCAGAGTTTAATAACTGGGGTGCAGAATGACCTTACAGAGAGCACAGGTTGGAGACAGGGGTGCAGAAGGACTGTTGAGGAGAGGAGACATTGGAGACTGGGGTGCAGAAGGATCATTGCAGAGAGCAGAGGTTGGAGACTGAGGTGCAAAAAGACTGTTACAGAGTAGAGGTTTGAGATTGGGATGCAAAAGGCCTGTTACAGAGAGCAGAGTTTGGAGACTGGGGTGCAGAAGGACTGTTAAACAGAGAAGAGTTTTAAGACTGGGTTGTATAAAGACTGTTGCAGAGAGAAGAGTTTAGAGACTTGGATGCAGAAGGACTGTTGCAGAGAGCAGAATTTGGAGACTGAGATGCAGAAGGACTGTTACAGAGAGCAGAGTCTGGAGACTCTGGTGCAGAAGAATCGTTACAGAGAGCAGATGTTGGAGACAAGGGTACAGAAGGTCTGTTGCAGAGAGCAGGTGTTGTAGACTGTGGTTCAGAAGAACTGTAGTAGAGAGCAGAGTTTAGAGAATGGGGTGCAGAAATAAGGTTGCAGAGAGCAGAGGTTGGAGACTGAGGTGCAGAAGGACTGTTAGAGAGAGCAGAAGATGGAAACAGTGGTGCAGAAGGACTGATAAAGAAAGCAGAGGTTTGAGACTGGGGTGAAGAAGGAACATTACAGAGAGCAGAGGTTGAAGACTGCGGTACAGAAGGACTGTTACAGAGAGCAGAATTTAGAGACTGGGGAGTAGAAGAACTGTTGCCGAGAAAAGAGTTTGGAGACTGTGGTGCAGCAGGATCGGTGTGGAATCCAGAGGTTGGAGACTGTGGTGGAAAAGGAATGTTACAGAGAGCAGAGTTAGAAAACTGGCATGCAGAAGAATCTTACAGAGAGCAGCGGTTGGAGACAGGGGTGCAGAAGGACTGTTGAGGAGAGGAGACGTTTGAGACTGGGTTGCAAAGGATCATTGCAGAGAGCAGAGGATGGAGACTGAGGTGCAAAAAGACTGTTACAGAGAGTAGAGGTTGGAGATTGGGGTGCAAAAGGCCTGTTACAGAAAGCAGAGTTTGTAATCTGGGGTATGGTATAACTGTTACAGAGAGCAGAGTTTTTAGACAAGGTTGTAGAAGGATCTTACAGAGAGCAGAGATTTTAGACCGAGGTGCAGCAAAACTGTTACAGAGAGCAGAAGTTGGAGACTGGGGTGCAGAAGGATCGTTGCAGACAGCAGATTTTCCATACTGAGGCGCAGAAGGACTGTTGCAGAGAGCAGATATTGAAGACTTGGGTGCAGAAGGACTGTTGCAGAGAGCAGATGTTGGAGACTGGGATGCAGAAGGATCATTGTAGAGAGCAGAGGATGGACACTGGGGTGCAGAAGGACTGTTACACAGATGTTGGAGACTGAGGTTAAGAAGGACTGTCGCAGGGAGCAGGTGTTGGAGACTTATGTGCAGAAGGGCTGTTGCAGATAGCAGATGTTGGAGAATGGGGTGCAGAAGACTGATACAGAAAGCAGAGGTTGGAGACTGGTGTGCAGAAGGACCGTTACAGAGAGCAGAGTTTGGAGACTGCAATACAGGAGGAATGTAGCAGAGAAAAGAGGTCTGAGACTGGGGTGTAGAAGAAGTGTTTCAGAGTGCAGATGTTGGAGACTGGGGTGCAGAAGAACTGTTGCATAGAGCAGAGTTTGGAGACTGTGTTGCAGAAGAACTGTCGCAGATCACAGAAGTTGGAGACTGAGTTACAGAAAGAATGTTACAGAGAGCAAATGTTGGAGACTGGGGTGCAGAATTACTAATAAAAAAAGCAGTGGTTGAAGACTGGTGTGCAGAAGGATCATTACAGAGAGCAGAGGTGGGAGGCTGCAGTACAGAAGGAATGTTACACAGAGCAGAGTTTGGAGACTAGGGTACAGGAGGAGTGTTGCAGAGAGCAGATGTTGTAGACTGTGGTTCAGAAGAACTGTAGTAGAGAGCAGAGGTTAGAGAATGGGGTGCAGAATTAAGGTTGCAGAGAGCAGAGGATGGAAACAGTGGTGCAGCAGGACTGATACAGAAAGCAGAGGTTTGAGACTGGGGTGCAGAAGGACTATTACAGAGAGCAGAGGTTGCAGACTGCGGTACACAAAGACTGTTACAGAGAGCAGATGTTGGAGACTGGGGAGAAGAAGAACTGTTGCAGAGAACAGAGATTGGAGACTGGGGTTCTGCAGGACCGGTGCAGAATCCAGAGGTTGTAGACTGTTGTGGAAAAGGAATGTTACAGAGAGCAGAGTTTGGAAACTGGGATGCAGAAGGATTTTACAGAGAGGTTGGAGACAGGGGTGCAGACGGACTGATGAGGAGAGCAGTGGTTGAATACTGAGGTGCAAAAAGACTGTTACAGAGAGTAGAGGTTGGAGATTGGGGTGCACAAGGCCTGTTACAGACAGCAGAGGTTGGAATCTGGGGTGCAGAATAACTGTTACAGAGAGCAGAGTTTTTAGACAAGGTTGCAGAAGGATCTTATAGAGAGCAGAGATTGTAGACCTAGGTGCAGCAGAAATGTTACAGAGAGCAGAGGTTGGAGACTGGGGTGCAGAAGGCATGTTACGGAGAAGAGAGTTTGGAAAAGGGGTGCAGAAGGACTGTTAGAGAGGGCAGAGTTGGGAGCCTGGGTTGCAGAAGGATCTTAAAAAGAGCAGATATTGGAGTCTGGGAGAATAGGGTGCAGAAGGACTGCTACAGAGAGCAGAGATTGGAGACTGGGGTGCAGAAGGCCTGTTACGAAGAGCAGAGTTTTGAAACTGGGGTGCAAAAAAACTGTTACAGAGCACATAGATTTGAGACTTGGTTTAAAAGGATCTTACAGAGAGCAGAGGTTTGAGACTGAGGTGCAGAAGGACTGTTGCAGAGAGCAGATGTTGGAGACTGCAGTATAGAAGGACTTTTGCAGAGAGCTGAGGTTGGAGACTAGGGTACACAGAGAGAGCAGATTTTGGAGACTGTTTTTTAGAAAAACTGTTGCAGAGAGCAGAAGATTGATAATGGGGTGCAGAAGGACTTTTGCAGAGAGCAGAGTTTGGAGACTCAGGTGCAGAAGGACGGATAAAGAAAGCAGAGGTTGGAGACTGGCGTGCAAAAGGACCTTTACAGAGAGCAGAGTTTGGAGACTGTGGTACAGAAGGACTATTACAGAGAGCAGAGTTTGGAGACTGGGTAACATAATTAATGTTGCGGAATACAGAGGTTTGAGACTTGGGTGCAGCAGGACCATTGCAGAAAGCAGAGGTTGAACAATGGCGTAGAGAAGGAATATTACAGAGAGCAGATTTTGGAAACTGGGGTGCAGAAGGATCTTTCAGAGAGCAGAGGTTAAAGAATGAGGTGCAGAATGATCATTCCTAAAGCAGAGTTTGGACACTGGGGTGCAGAAGGACTTTTGCAGAGAGCAGATGTTGGAGACTGGGGTGCAGGAGGACTCATGCAGAGAGCAGAGGTTGAAGACTGAGGTGGAGAAGGACTGTTTTAGAGAAAGAGGTTTGATACTGGGGTACAGAAAGATCATTTCAGAGAGCAGAGGTGGAGACTTGGCTGCAGAAGGACTCTTACACAGAGCACACGTTGCAGACTGGGTTACAGAAGGAATGTTGGAGACAGCAGAGGTTGGAGACTGGGGTGCATTAGGACTGTTGAAGTTAGCAGAGTTTGGATATGAGGTTCAGAAGGACTGTTACAGAAAGCAGAGTTTGTAGACTGGAGAGCAGATGGACTGATACAGAAAGCAGAGGTTGGAGACTGGGGTGCAGAAGGACAATTACAGAGAGCAGAGTTTGGAGAATGTGGTACAGAACGACTGTTACACAGAGCAGAGGTTGGCAACTGGAGTGCAGAAGGACTGTTGCAAAGAACAGAGGTTGGAGACTGAGGTGCAGACGGACTGTTACAGAGAGCAGAGTTTTTAGACAAGGTTGCAGAAGGATTTTAAAGAGAGCAGAGTTTGAAGACCGAGGTTCAGCAGGACTCTTAAAGAGAGCACAGGTTGGAGACGTGGGTGCAGAACGCCTGTTATGAAGAGCAGAGTTTGGAGAAGGGCTCCAGAAGGTATGTTACAGATGGCAGAGTTTAGAGACTTGGATGCAGAAGGATTTTACAGAGAGCAGATGTTGGAGACTGAGGTGCAGAAGGACTGTTACAGAGAGTAGAGATTGGAGACTGAGTTTCAGAAGGATCGTTGCAGACAACAGAAGTTGGAGACTGGGCTGCAGAAGGATTGTTGCAGACAGCACAGTTTCCAGATTGAGATGCAGAAGGACTGTTACACAGAGCAGAGGTTGAAGACTGAGGTAAAGAAGGACCGTTACAGAGAGCAGATGTGGGAGACAGGGGTGCAGGACTGATACAGAGCACAAGTTGGTGACTGAGATACAGAAGGACTGTTACAGAGAGCAGAGGTTTGAGACTCAGGTGCAGAAGGATTATTGCAAAGAGAAGAGTTTTAAGACTGAGGTACAGAAAAACTGTTGCAGAGAGCATATGTTGGAGATTGGGGTGCACATGGACTGTTTCAGCGAGCAGAGGTTGGAGACTAGGGTGCAGAGGGATCATTGCAGAGAGCAGAGTTTGGAGACTGAGGTGCAGAAGGACTGTTACAGAGAGCAGAGTTTGGAGACTGGGTTGCAGAAGGATCTTACAGAGAACAGAGGTTGGAGACTGAGGTGCAGAAGCACTGTTACAGAGAGTGAAGTTTGGAGACTCGGGTGCAGAAAGACCGTTGCAGAGAGTAGAGGTTGGAGACTGTGGTGCAGAAGGATCGTTACAGAGAGCATAGGATAGAGACTGAAGTGCAGAAGGATTGATACAGAAAGCAGAGTTTGGGGACTCGGATGCAGAAGTACCCTTACAGAGAGCAGAGGTTGGAGAATGCAGTACAGAAGTACTGTTACAGAAAGCAGTGGTTGGAGACTGGGGTTGAGAAGGACTGTTGCAGAGAGCAAATGTTGGAGACTGGGTTGCAAAAGGACTGTTGCAGAGAGCAGTGGATGGAGACTGTGGTGCAGAAGGACTGTTGCAGAGAGCAGAGTTTGCAGACTGAGTTGCAGAAGGACTGTTACAGAGAGCAGATTTTGGAGACTGGGCTGCAAAAAGATCTTACATTGAGCAAAGGTTGGAGACTGAGGTGAAGAAAAAATGATACCCAGAGCAGACTTTGGAGACTGGGGTGCAGAAGGACTGTTGCCGAGAACAGAGGATGGAGACTGGGGTGCAGAAGAACTGATGTAGAGAACAGAGGTTAGAGACTTAGGTTCAGAAGATCGTTGGGGCGAGCAGATTATGGAGACAGGGGTATAGAAGGACTGTTGCAGAGAGCAGTGATTGGAGACTGAGGTACAGACAGACTGTTACTGAGAGCAGAGTTTGGAAACTGGGGTGCGGAATAACTGTTGTAGAGATCAGAGTTTGGAGACTGGGGTGCAGAAGAATCATTGCAGAGGGCAGAGGTTGGAGACTGGGTTTCAGAAGGATCTTACAGAGAGCAGAGTTAGGACACTGTGGTGCAGAAGGACTGTTGCAGAGACCAGAGGTTGAAGATTGGGGGGCAGAAGGACTGTTGCATAGAACAGAGGTTAAAGTCTGAGGTGCAGAGGAACTGTTACAGTGAGCAGAGTTTGGGGACTTGGGTGAAGAATGACTCATATATAACGCAGAGTTTGGAGACTTGGGTGCAGAAGGACCGATACAGAGAGCAGAGGTTGGAGACTGCAGTACAGAAGGACTGTTACAGAGAGCAGAGGTTGAAGATTGGGGTGCAGAAGGCCTGTTACGCAGAAGAGAGTTGGGAGAAGGGGCGCAAAAGTACTGTTACAGAGGGCAGAGTTTGGACACTGGGTTGCAAAAGGATCTTACAGAGAGCAGATGTTGGAGACTGAGGTGCAGAAGGAGTTTTACAGAGAATAGAGGTTGGAGACTGAGGAACAGAAAGATTTTTACTGAGAGCAGAGTTTGGAGACTGGAGTGCAGAAGGACTCTTGCAGATAGCAGAGGCTGGAGACTGGGGTGTAGAAGGACTGTTGCAGGGACAAGAATTTGGAGACTGGGGTGCTGAAGGACTGTTGCAGAGAGCAGATATCGGAGACTGAAATTCAGAAGGACTGTAACAGAGAGAAGAGGTTGGAGACTGGGGTGCAGAAAGATTGTTATAGAGAACAGACTTTGGAGACTGGGGTGCAGAAGGGCTGTTACAGAGAGCAGAGGAGATTGGGTTGCAGAAGGATCTTACGTAGAGCAGAGTTTGGAGACTGAGGTGCAGAAGGACTGTTACAGAGCGCATTGGTTGGATTCTGGGCTGCAGAAGGATAATTGCAGACAGCAGAGTTTCCAGACTGAGGCGCAGTAGGACTGTTGCAAAGAGCGGATGTTGGAGACTTGAGTGCAGAAGGACTTTTGTAGAGAGCAGATGTTGGAGACTGGGATGAAGATAGATCATTGCAGAGAGCAGAGGTTGGACACTGGGGTGCAGAAGAACTGTTACACGGAGCAGAGGTTGAATACTGGGGTGTAGAAAGACTGTTGCAGAGAGCAGAGGTTGGAAACGTGGGTGCAGAAAGACTGTTTCAGAGAGCAGAATTTGGAGACTGAGGTGCAGAAGGACTGTTACTGAGAGCAGAGTTGGAGACTGGGGTGCAGAATAACTGTTGCAGATAGCAGATTTTGGAAACTGGGGTGAAGAAGGACTATTGCAGTGAGCTGGTTGAAGACTTGGGTGCAGAAGGACATTTGCAGAGAGTAGAATTTGGAGACAGAGGTGCAGAAGGACTGTTGCAGATAGCAGAGGATGGAGACTGCGGTACCGAAGGACTGATACAGAAAACATAGGTTGGAGACTGAGGTGCAGAAAGACCATTACAGAAAGAAGAGATTGAAGACTGAAATACAGGAAGACTGTTACAGAGAGCAGATGTTGGAGACTGGCGTCGAAAAGAACAGTTTCAGAGTGCAGATGTTTGAGACTGGTTTGCAGAAGAACTGTTGCAGAGAGCAGAGGTAGGAGACTGAGATACAGAAAGACTGTTACAGAGAGCAGACTTTGGAGACTGGGGTGCAAAAGGACTGATACAGAGAGCAGAGTTTGGAGACTGGGGTGCAGAAGGCCTGATACAGAGAGCAGATTTTTGAGACTGGCTACAGAAGAGCTGTTACAGAGAACAGAGTTTGGAGACTGGGTTGCAGAAGAATATTACATAGAGCAGAGTTTGGAGACTGCGGTGCAGAAGTATTGTTACAGAGAGCAGAGGTTGGCGACTGGGGTGCAGTAGGATTATTGCAGACAGCAGAGGTTGAAGATTGGTGAGCAGAAGGATCATTGCAGAGAGCAGAGGTTGGAGACTAGGGTGCAAAAGTACGGTTGCAGAGAGCAGATGTTGGAGATTGGGATGCAGAACGACTGTTACACAGAGCAGAGGTTGAAGACTGGGGTTTAGAAGAATCTTACAGAGAGCAGAGGTTTGAGACTGGGGTTCAGAAGGACTGTTACAGAGAGCAGAGTTTAGAGACTGAGTTGCAGAAGGACTGTTACAGAAAGCAGAGTTTAGAGACTGTGGTGCACAAGGATCCTTGCAGAGATCAGAGTTTTCAGACGGATGTACAGAATGACTGTTGCGGAGAGCAGAAGTTGGAGACTGGGGTGCAGAAGGATCGTTGCAGAGAGCAGAGGCGAGAGACTGGGATGCAGTAGGATTATTGCAGAGGTCAGAGTTTGGGAACTGAGGTGCAGAAGAATTGTTACAGAGAACAGAATTTGAATACTGGGTAGCAAAAGGACTGTTTCAGAGACCAGAGGTTGAAAACTGGGGTTTAGAAAGACTGTGGCAGAGAGCAGAGGTTGGAGACTGGGGTGCAGAAGGACTGTAACAGAGAGCAGAGTTTGGAGACAGGGTTGCAGAAGGATCTTACTGAAAGCAGAGGTTGGAGACTGAGGTGGAACAAGACTGTTACAGGGAGCAGATTTTGGAGACTGGGGTGAAGAAGGATCGTTGCCGAGAACCGAGTTTTAAGACTGAGGTGCAGAAGGACTGTTGGAGGTTACAGAGGTTGAAGACTGGGGTGCAGAAGGATATTTGCAGAGAGCAGAGGTTTGAGACTGGGGTGCTTAAAGACTCTTTCAGAGAACAGAGACTGCGGTGCAGAAGGCCTGTTATAGAGAGCAGAGTTTGGTGAAAGGATGCAGAATGACTGTTACAGAGGGCAGAGTTTGGAGACTGGGTTGCAGAAGGATCTTACAGAGAGCAGAGGTTGGAGACTGAGGTGCAGAAGGACTCTTACAGAGAGCAGAGTTTGGAGACTGGGGTGCAGAAGAACTGTTGCAGATAGCAGAGGTGGGAGAATGGGGTGAAGAAGGACTGTTGCAGGGTGCAGGTGTTGGAGACTTGGGTACAGAAGGACTGTTGAAGATAGCAGAATTTGAAGACTGAGGTGCATAATAACTGTTACAGAGAGCAGAGTATGGAGACTGGGGTTCAGAAGGACTGAAACAGAAAGCAGAGTTTGGAGACTATGGTGCAGAAGGACCGTTGCAGAGAGCAGAGTTCAGAGACTGCCATACAGGAAAACTGTTATAGAGAGCAGAGGTTTGAGAATGGTTTATAGAAAAACTGTTTCAGAGTGCAGACGTTTGAGACTGGGGTTCAGAAGAACTGTTGCTGAGAGCAGAGTTTGGAGACTGGGGTGCAGAAGAACTGTCTCAGAGAGCAGAGGTTGGAGACTGAGGTGCAGAAAGAATGTTACAGAGAGCAAAGGTTGGAGACTGGGGTGCAGAATTACTGATACAGAAAGCAGAGGTTGACACTGGCGTGCAGAAGAACCGTTACAGAGAGCAGAGGTTGGAGACTCTAGTACAGAAGAACTGTTGCAGAGAGCAGAGGTTAGAGAATGGGGTGCAGAACGACTTTTACAGAGAGCAGAGGTTAGAGAATGGGGTGCAGAAGTAAGGTTGCAGTGTTCAGAGGTTGGAGACAAAGGTGCAGAAGGACTGTTACAGAAAGCAGAGGTTGGAATCCGTGGTTTAGAAGGACTTATAAAGAAAGCAAAGGTTTGAGACTGGGGTGCATAAGGACCGTTAGAGAGAGCAGAGGTTGGAGACTGCAATACAGAAGGACTTTTACAGAGAGCAGAGGTTTGAGACTGGAAAGTAGAAGGACTGTTGCAGAGAACAGATGTTGTAGACTGGGTTGCAGCATGACCATTGAGGAAAGCAGAGGTTGTAGACTGGGTTAGAGAAGAATGATACAGAGAGCAGAGTTTGGAAACTGGGGTGCAGAAGGTTCTTACAGAGAACAGAGGTTGGAGACTGAGGTGCAGAATGAGTGTTAAAGAGAGAAGACGTTGGAGACTGGGGTGCAGAATGACTGTTGCAGAGAGCAGATGTTGGAGACTGGGGTGCATAAGGACCGTTGCAGAGAGTAGAGGTTGGAGACAGGGGTGCAGAAGGACGGTTGCAGAGAGCAGAGGTTGGAGACTGAGGTTCACAAAAACAGTTACAGAGAGCAGAGGTGGAGTCTGGGGTGCAGAAGGATCGTTGAAGTGAGCAGAAGTTGGAGACTGAGTTTCAGAAAAATCGTTGAAGAGAGCAGAGGTGGAGACTGGGCTGCAGAAGGATCATTACAGAGAGAAGAGGTGAGAGACTGCGGTGCAGAAGGACTGTTAACAGAAAGCACAGGTTGGAGACTGGGGTGCAGAAGAATGTTGCAGAAAGAAGAGGTTGGAGACTGGGGTGCAGAAAAACTCTTTCAGAGAGCAGAGGTTGGAGACTGAGATGCAGAAGGATTGTAACACAGTGCAGACGTTTGAAACAG